>NW_017259243.1:1907183-1907856 GCF_001594045.1 Atta colombica | reverse complement strand
ATATATATATATAGTATATTTATTAATTTCCTATGGTTTCTCTTGTTTCAGTATTACTCCCTGTGCGTGATTTAGCATTTTCCTATCACAATCTGTAATATGCACATACGTGTGTACAGCGTGAATTTTTTTTGTATAATTCTGTATCTATAAAAGAAAAAAGAGAGTTGTATTTTTCAACATCAATTGTTAAAATAAATGTTTTAGCGTTTGCTACAAATAAAAGAAATTAATTTAACTACACGGAGAGAATTTTCTTTTAAAATTTACCCTGAAAATATGGTACTCGTAGTTGTGGTACAATACAATATTTTGAAGATTATTTCGATTAACTTCATGAGTTTCTTTGCGTAAATGTATAGCGTTTGTATATAGATATGCTGAAAGAAAAAAAAATAAAGGAACAAAATTCAGTTTTGATAGTCTCCAAGTTAATGATATGAGACATGCTAAGTATATCCTATCTTCGCGCGTCCTCCTCTGTGCGTGCAGGCGGAGGGGTTGCGCGTAGGGTTGGTAGTGGTTCAGTATAGGATGACGGTGACGGTTTCGAGTGACGGCCCGGAGGACGGAGGGTGCCGAACGGAGGAGGGTTAAAGGGTGTCCGCGTCGGTGGTAGGTGGCGAGTGGGATGGTGGGGTCGAACACCGGTGTGCGGCGATACTCTCTCTCT
>NW_017259243.1:1895385-1907083 GCF_001594045.1 Atta colombica | reverse complement strand
CTCTCTCTCTCTCTCTCTCTCTCTCTCTCTCTCTCTCTCTCTCTCTCTCTCTCTCCCTCACCCCAGTCGGGGATGCTGGATCTACCGTCGGTGGAAACTTCAGTACGCGACCAGCCACCGACGTGTGTTTATGGTCCGAGGCTCCGGCGGAAGCGGCGAGAGAGTTGTTTGCGCTTCGGGGGTGAGAATACCTTTGTAACTTCCGTTCTCCACGCCGCCGCCGCCGATATTATCCTCATCATCATCACCACTAGCTTTGAATAGAATCGATCAATCAGTTTCGCGCGTTATCACATAAAAAATAGATTGACAATTTTTAGGATCGCCGCCGGTTCGAATATCACGGATCGCTAGTTTTTATCTGGAACAACGAGTTGAGCATCGCTTTTGTCAACCATCGCGAAGGTTGACGTTGAATAGAATTTTAGTGTAGTTTATTCTAAATTGTAATAATGAATTATTTTAAAGGATGTTTAAACTAATGAACACTAATTTAAAAGTAACGAGTGATGATTTTGATATCGTTGAAAGTCGTTCTTTTTAAAATTGATAACAAGGGAAAATTCTTAAAGTAATATGATCAGTAAATAATGCTGACTTTTAATATTCAAATAATTGTTCTAATTGTAATTTTATATCTCAATTAAAATCTGATGGTACTTTATATCTCTAAAGAAAGATATAATTATATTATACAGAAATAAATGTCGGTTCACTCATCAACATCTGATAGTTTCTGTAAATGTTCAAAGTTTGTGTCCGCCATTTGACTATAATTCTAACGTTTAACGAAGGAAATGCGAACCAAAACTGTTTGCAAGCAAACAGTCAAAGTTTCGTTCGTCGCTTTAATTGGATACATTCCCCTCGTTCCAGAATAACGTATGGAAATCTCGCGAACTTGCCCACAAGTTGCCGAAGTTTCGTGTTGTTTCAGTGTCAAGGATCATAGTATGCGCATTGACCTTAAAGCCGTCGGGATATCCAGGAGAGACGTTGAGAGACGGTAACGTTTTTGATTGATTTTCATAAAAGAAAGTTTAATTATACTTTTCAGGGTGCCGACAAACTTGCAAAATGAATTAATCGCCTTTGTCACATATATTAGTTAACAATCTATTGATGAAAAGTCACATTAAAAGATATTTTTATGAAAGTTTCATCAAAAAGTAATTTTCTTATATCATGTATTAAAACTTGTAGCGAAACAAATTGTATAAATTATGGTTATTCAATTAAAAGATTGAACGCAAATTGAAAATGATTGCCAATATTACGTTTCGTTACGATTAAATATTCTTAATTACATTTTCCAAAGAAATAAGAATTATTACATTTATGTTTCATTTAAAACAAAACTTTCATGCTTGAATGTGAGTGCATATTTATGAAATTAAAGTAATTGTCAGTACCGTTATCGCTTCTGGAAATTTCAAATCCATTATCAAAATTGAGAGCTGATTTCCTGCCCTTCTCTAGAAGAGGGAAACTCCTAATTAGCGTGAATTTTGGCTGAACATGGGAAATAACCCCAAGCTATTAACGTGCTTGTCATGATTGCGATAATTGATATAAATGATTTTCATGATTTATCTATCCATTGCGCTTGATCTGACGAAGATAATTATTAATTCCGCGCAAAATTATTTGGAATGTATTATAGAACGGTATGGATTATTTTTGCAACAATAAGAGAAACGAGGTAATCGTTTTATTATTGGAAAATGCAATTGGTAACTGTCGTTGGAGATAGATTTTCGAAGAGGTCACCCAGTCCGAGAAATAATAAATTTAAAATGGAAATTTTCAAATTTTGTTCAAAACTAATTATATTTTAAAATAATTAGAATATATATCTCTAGAATTATAAAAAGAGGGATATTCAAAAGTAAGTAATAATACTTTGTTCGTAATAATACTTTACTTACAAAAGTCACATAACATTTAAATAACATATTTTAATATCAAATTGGAAAATTTATGCGGAAAAAGAAAAGAGAGAAAATAGAAACTCTTTCGTTAACTTCTTATTCTGGAGATCAACTCTATCTCAATCTGAAACGCGTCATCTAGTTAGAATGTTCTTGAAGCATGTTGAGGTATTAAGCATTCGGCAATCCGTTCGATGGCGATTCGCTCAACATTTCTGACATACAGCTCCAGCCAGGAACGAACGGCGGAATAATCGCGATACACAGCATTCGCGTCGGTGCTCTCAATGTCAAGGCGTACGGTAATAGAAGTGCATCGGTTAAAAGGATGGTCGTCGCATCGGGAGCATCTGAAGCTCCTCACGTAAGAACGCCAGGAACGCGACGCTCGGCACGCCGTGGCGGTGGCGATGCCGGTGCCGGTACCTGGTTTGTGGTAGAACACGTAACCGACGTTGGTGTACCGAAGCCGGCAGTGGTGGTGGTGATGGTGGTGGTGGTGATGGCGGTGGCGTAGGCGATGTGTAAAAGTGGTAGTGGCGTAGTAGAAGGAGGGTAGTAGCGAGCATGATGGTGGTGGTAGTAGTGGTGCTGGTGGTGGTAGTAGCGATAATACATACAACGAAGAACGTAGTATGTAGCGTAGCGGCGGCTACGACGCCATGGCCGCCCCCGAGTTCATGAATGAACGACCACTTCGTTCTCGCACGAGCGCTAATGGGCTTCCTTTCTCGCGCGGCGAACCGTTTACGTATTTTTGTCGATGCGATGGACGTAACTCTCGCGGTTGAAGGCGCCGTCGATTATTGCGCCTAGGGTTAATTGCATCTTTCATCTGATTTACAACCTGAGAAACGGAACGCGTTTTCTACGCGGGAAGATTTTTAACATTCTTCACGTGGCTGGTACCGAATTGGATAAATTGCCGATTGAGGAGAAATTATTTTTATTTAGGAAAAAGATTTTCTAAAAAGTCTTTTTCAAAATGGTAAAATAGAAGAAGTAAAAATCTTATATATGCTACATTAATTCAATATTCTTTCAAGAATTTGATGTATTAAAAAATAAGTAAAAGTTCTAATACATAAAGCGAAATTTCACACGAAAAAAAAATTATGGTTATTACAACCAAAAATAATAATATTTTTCGCCCATTAATACAATTTGATTGTAAGAATTGTAGTAACGTAATCACACAAATGCTTCTTATAATCAAATTGTATTAATGGGCAAAAAATTTCATATTTTCGATTGTGGCAATCATAACATTTTTTCCGTGTATTATCCTTTAATGGAATTTTTATGAAAAAAAGGGAAAATTTTAGCATTACTCACGCGCTCGAATTGAACAAATTGACGATCGCCGATTAGGAAGAAATTTTTTTTTCATTTTGGAAAAGAATTCTCCAGAAGTCTTTCTCGAAATGAAACAATAAAAGTAAAACTCGTATTGTCTTATGTATTCTATTAATTCATTATATATTAATTCATCATTCTCTTAAGAATTTGAGATATTAAGAAATAAGTAAAAGTTCATTAACATATAAAAGAAATTTCATTATCCTTTAATAAGAATTTTGTAAAAAAAAGTTACTCGTCGATTAAGTGTACGATATTGGGAGCGTCTCCATAAAAGTTGCTTTACACCAATTTCAATTTTCTGGTTCTGATGGCAATATGGTAGCAAATGCGCGCTTTCTATAAGGATCAAACTGCGAGCACAATCATATATACGTTATTTCTTTCCGGAACTTCCCGCCGACGGAACTTTCATCATGATCAAGGGTGTTGACCTTTTTCTAAAGTCTGGTTAGAGAAAGACTTCTTGCAGTATACCCGCGAAGCCACGGCGTAACCAACTTCGCCATTATTATCCGTTGTTGTCTACACTTCCGCCTACTATATCTACTTTCAAGTGTTTCCGAGCCGTTACTAATTTCTAAAAACTGGAACATCGCCAGCATCGGAATCTTCTACACTTTTAAGGAGAATTTACTTTCTTTGTTCGTACGGTATATTTCTTAATTGCGGTCGCATCTTTGTCAGAGAATACCAGAGAGCAATATCCTTTTGTGTATAACATGTTTTATAAGTGGAACATTAAATTATTTTCGTTATATTTGGAACAATATGTCAATATGCAACATGATTATTTAATGAATTAAATAGTAAATTATGTGGTAAAATGTGTTTTATACATGGTCCATACTTTATTCACCGCATATGTTATTCATGTTGCGTAATTGTTTCTCCGATTTGTAAATATTAATAATAAATTTATAATATTTTACATTGCAATGAAAGATTGAAAAGAATGGAGAATTTTTTAAAATTGTTATAAATTATCAAATATTTTAGTTATAACAAAATAATATGAACAAAATAATCAAGCTGCGTATAATTCATTCAAAAAAATTAATTAAATAATTTTAAAAAGTTTGTTTAGGTATACTGATGAAATAATAAATTGTAGAAAAAGAAGAACTTGTTGTGTATTCTTTAGCAAAGTCCGACTAGCATATGAAAAAACCTTTTCTTCATAATTATCGGTCGAATTTATTTTATTATTATTAAATAGGCAATTCGTTTATAGTTCCATAAAAAGATCCTATAAAAAGAGAATCTAAATACTTTATTATAAAGAAAATAAACTCTTTATAAATAGAATATTATTTGATTTTTAAAAGTTTAATAATTATATCAAGAAAATGATTTATTATAAATATCTTTTTCATATAATTTTTCTTATACAGAAATTTAAATTAATATTGGAATATAATTATTAATTACTTATTTTGAGTTTTAAACGCATAAACAGACATTATAAATATTTGAAATTGGTTCAAATTTCTATAAAAGTCGTAAAACACTATTTTTTATAATATTCTAATAATTTTATAATATTATAATAAATAATATAAAATAGTTATTATTGGAAAAAAAAAGTATAAAAACGTTTATTCTATAATGCTAATTTAGTTTTTTTTTCCCTAATTAAGTAAATAAATTCAAAATTTTGTAGTTGGTAACATTTCCAAATATTTTTAAAAATTATCGTAGATTTTTTCTGCAATTTTTCCTTTTTATGAATTTTGGAAACAAAATACATTGCTTCTGATTCACAAATAAAATATACAAAAGTAATAAACATAATTTCTCTTTCTCTCCGTTTTCGCTCCATCATTAATTAACGAAATTAATATTTTGATCAAAGCCAATTGCGAATGAGACTATATTTACAAAATAATATACAAGTCAAATGGACTTTTACATATATGTAATTGTTATAAACAAAAAATACATACAATTAAAATTGTTATAAATCAAAAAGAGTTGTTTATTATTTCATTTTGATGTATGAGAGTACCTACAAGTTTACTTTTTATTTACATTTATTATAAAAATAATCATATTATCATTGTACATTATATTTATATACGTCAGAATTCTTTTGAAACTACAAATATAAAAATTTAAAAAACATAATCTTTTAATATTATCCAATAAAAAGAACATTTCATAATTACATGTTCATAATATTCTATTTAGTGACGTACCGGTTTAATGTATTCGGCAAAGTATATCTGAATACTTAATGTATACATATCTTCATACTCGGCTTTGGGAAAGTTTATGATGAAGATATGAAATGTGCCATACTTATGAATAAATAGGACGGCTTCACGTCGACAATACTAAACGTTAAATTTGTGTTAACGATGTAGATGAGATTATGGTAATAATGACGAGTGCATTAAATTAACTTCTGCGCACGGTTGTAAGTTATAACTTATGTACTTGTGTATTTCAGTACCCGTGTGCTAAAAATTACACGGATTGATGAAATTACACGGATGACGAATATGGATACACTAATTACATGTGTAGTACGTGTATTTAGATACACATGGAAAAGGAATCACTAGTTATAATCCCACTTTATTATCCAGCGTCGTGACCCGTTGTGCTGTTTTATTGCATATATATTATAATAAGTCTCGTCAGTAAGGAAATGACATAATTCTATGCGGAGGACATCTATAATCCGAGCAAAATAATTAATTTCTCAGCATATGAATTAATGTTCACGATCAAGAACGAAATTTCTCTTCAACAGTCTTTGGACAAGAAAAGCTATCAATTAAATAAAACTTTGAATGTTGTGTAATCTAGTTCTTTAATATTAAGTGCAGCTTTGATTATTTAAATATGAATTTAGATATATTATTTTTTAGCGTATTACACACAAAGAATTCTGAAAGATGACTATCTTTAATCCAATTACGGTAAAATCATTTTTCTGAAAAAGATTTTAAACTTAAACAATCAATTTGAACTTAAACAATCAATGAATTTTCATTTTAAGTACAATATTCGTCTCATAATTTTTGTCTCGCTTTATAAGTAATGTATAAATTTAATATATTTTCCATTATAAATGTAATGAATTACGTTTATAATAGAAACAGAACAAAATAGCTCGCTGAAAAAAAACGCTATATATAAATTTATGACTATATAGACCAGTCCAACCCTTTGCACCTCTAGACTTTTATTCTCAGTACAATCATACGTATTAAGGGCATGTATATATCGAGGAATTATGTAAATTTTTCTAGCAAGATTATATCTAAATGAATATACACATCGCTATGTGACTCTTTCAATATCTATCTCAATATTCTCATGCAAATAAGTAACTATACCAAAGCTATCGGAAAACTCAAGACTTAATTGAAGCATATCTAATGCAAATTGAAGAGCTACGCTGCGTGATCTCTCGTCGAATGTTTGCTAAAGTAAAATCGACTTTAAACTCGTCGAGAATCTCCAGATCGGGACGCATTGCATTCGGTGATACGCTGTATCGACAAATGTATTCTAGAAGCTACAAAGGCCATTTAAAATACACGATTCTCATACCATTCCCGCACGTACCCCGTGTATTCATTTACGGACGTCAAATAACACTACTCGGGAACAAAGTAACAGGAGTGGAAACAAAAGTGTTTGAAGCCCGACCGAGACAAAGCTCTCGGTGTTCCGCCTTTTCGAAATGGAATCCGTCTGTGTGTGTCGCACCTACATCTCTCTCTTCTTCTTTTCTCTACTCATTCCCTCGCCGTTGATAGATTTCACTGAGGGAAGTCCTGAATTCTCGCGATGCCCTTCTGTCATTGAGTTACACTCTCGAGAATCCTCGACCGATCGAACGTACTCGCGACGTTTCGCATCGCGATGCGTCATCGTCGGAGAGGACAAAACGGCGCCATTGGGGGTGAGAAAAAAAGTCACCATCGGCGATGCCGTCCTCAACGCTATCTGTTTTCACGATCGTTGAAGCTCCATTGGTAACCGCACTGGATTGAAGCGAACTCGTTTCAACGAGCTTATTAGAATTTTTCGTTTGAGATATCCACTTAATTGACGCCCGAGTCGAGGGACGGAACAAAGGGTGGAAGATGGCCGAAGAGGGGCTAGCGACACAGCGCGGCGCGGCGCGAGCGAGGATGAGCGCGAAGGGATGCATAGGCGTAAAAGAAGAGAGACGAAGGGAATGGGAGAAATGGAGAAAAAGAAAAAAAAAGAGGAGGGAGAGAGAAAGAGAAAGAGAGAGAGAGAGAGAGAGAGCCGGTGTGGGATGAGAGATACGAGAGAGGGAGGCGCTCCATTATCGTAATTAATACCATTACAATTAACGCGCCGGAGACGGCGGTGCGCTCGCAGGAATCAGCCTGGATTCCTTTTACGCCGCTTTTATCGCGGCCGAGCTTTTCCGGTTATATAACGACTAGCGGAAACCCGCTCTTCGGGAAATTCTTCGGATTTTCTCGTCGCATTTACGCGCGCGCATTTAGCCGGTTCGTCTCGTTTCGCGAATGTCTACGAGCGGTTTTGTCATCGAGCGTACCGCGTGCTCGGGCCGCGTATATACGAGTACCGTGAGAATACCGATGTTCGCTGTTATTTGCGATAGACAATACGCTGCGATAGACGATACGGACTCGTCTATACACAACTCGTTCGTTGTTTCCTCACTGCTTTTTGTCTCGGTTTGTTTGCGATTTTTACATTGTACTGCGTGCTTCCAACCAACAAGTATTCTGCCATCGTGAATTGATTCTGCACGAGTAACCAGAAAAAATAAAGGAAATCGAGTCGGGCTTAAACGGCTTAAGATTAGCTGCGATGTACATATTTATTTATTCCTGATGTACTATTAAAGGGAAACAAAGTTCAATTTAAACATGCACGTATTCTTATTTATTTCTATTATTTATAACATCGAATTTATTATAATAATTTTCTCTTTTAAGAAAGAAACATTTTAATCAACTTTCATATGATTAATTGCTATAGCTATTTGTTTTATGAAAAATTCCATGCATATTCTTTTGTTGTTGCAATCATTAATAAACGATGCGATTGCAGATAATATCTCTGAATTATTCATACAAATGAAAAATTCTGAAAGCATTGATAACTATTTAAATAAAAACTACAAAATTTACAAATCCGTTTTGCAATAAATACTTCAGTTTATTTCAGAGAAAGGATAAACAGAAAATATTTTTTGAATATTCGTTATTTTATCATCTGTGTCCTTTCATTCGAGGGAAATCGAATTTTTTTGTCAGTATTCAATGATTAATAATCCAAATCCAGATTCGCTGAATTGGTTTTCACATATCAATCGTAATTACGACATGGGAAAGCGCCCATCAGTCTTTTCTTTTTATATAACGAGATGTCGAATGTACTACAGGAAAAACGTTGAAAGCAGAAGCTTTACGAGAAAGTTAGTTGCCGCAATACTTCGACATCGTATAGAGATGCCATCTAGAAAAGCCGGTCACATATCCTCCAGAAAACCTAATTCCCATCATCCATTCCGTGTTCTTTCCTCTTCACATCGTCATCTCACGAGACCAAAGCGACGCGTCGTCGGCACGCGTTCGACGAGAGAGAAAATGTGTAAATATTTCAAGAGCGATAGATGTTTGAAATAATTCGCGGAAGATCTCGAGTTGTCAAAATTGTCGATCAAATATCTTTTTATTGTTCATCTACAAGAGTTGATTCTAAATGATTCTTTACATTTTAAAGTTTTTTTATAACATTTTAAATACAATAATTTTTTTTCTAAAATCTTGAAGAAATTAATTTAAATATAATAATGTAATGAACAAAGAAAAGGGAAGAAATAAGATGACAAATTGATAATTTTTTTTTTAAATTAACAAATGATGAGCTAATGCTAAATTCTTTTTTATAAAGGCTTTAGATAACAATAAATAAATTCTTGTAATTTGATTTCAATCTGTCCACAAAAATGAATAATGAATATAATGAGAAATACGCTTTATTGATAAATGCACTTATATATTATTATTTATATGTATAATATTGTTTATGTGCATGTCTTTGTACGAAGTTAATTCTTTATTAGTTATAAATTTTATCATATACATATGTATAATTCATTAATTTTTTTCGTTTTTTCGTTTTTAAAATAAATTAATTAATTATGTCAAATATACATATAAGAATACTGTATCTCACATATGATATACAGAATTACAAATTATTATATACAGAGATCTAATTTCTCCAATTGTCAGTGTATTCGATTTTTTCATTGTATATTATCATTGTGCCATAGTTGGAATAGGATTTCATATTTATAGGAAGCATATTTCTATTATGTATACCATTTTATTCTATTTAATATTTAATTATATTTTTAATTATATTTCATTTTATAATCAAATATCTCTAAATACTTAACTTTTTAAAGGTGGCATCTCTCTTTGTCATTAAAAGAATTATTTAATTGATTGATTTTACTCAAACATATAAGTGAAGAATTTATCATTATGTATTCTAGCAATATGTATCGATGTATTGAAGTTAGAAGTGCAGACTTCAAAAAAATCTATAGTTATTATAGAAGTACTATATATTTTAATGTTCAATGCTATATACATTTTCATCTTTAATACTTAAGTGTTATTAATTTGCAGAAATCCCAAATGTATTCTGAATTTAATTTTAAAGTAAACGTTCCAAATATACAACTTATTTCTAGAAAGGTGTTTGGATAGCCACCCTTAAGAATATCTTGACTATATGATATCAGATAAAACTATCAACTAAAAAAGTCAATATCAACTAATATCAGAATCAATAAAAAAATTTTCGTGAATTATTTAAGTCATTATAGAAATTAAGAAAAATCGACAAATCAATTTTAAGATTATCATCTTATCCTCTTTTTCTCTATTTTTTGTAAAATTAAGATAAACTGAAATAAAGGATAAATGTGTTCGTATAGCATTTAACCATATGTTACTTTAGCTCATTGAACAGTGACTTGTATTACTTCGGCTGACCACGCACTGACTTGTATTACTTCGACCAACCGCATTGCATTACTTCGACTGGATTACACATTGGTTTCTATTACTTCAATTGATCGCGTAGTAATTTAGATCGCTGTTCAATCATTTATCCCTGCTAATGTTTCGTTTATATCATTTAATCTCTGATTACAATAGTTGAAATCGCTACTACATTAGAAAGTATTGAAATCAATTTTCAGTTTCGAGTTTTGGTTTTCAATAAAAAGCCTTTAACGTTAAATCGACCGTTAAACTTTGTTTATTTCGCTTAATACATTTCGCCTCATGCGGTTTCGTAGTAGCGTTTGTTGTGCCATTGGTGTGTCATTAACGCGTTTGATCAAAGCGTAACCGTTCGACACCCGCCATTATTGCACACCCTTTGGCGAAGTGTTTAACGTTGTTGTAGAATTATTAGTAACTTTGAAGGTAGATCGTGACGTAATCGCCTCGATAATGTTGCAATTAAGTAACTCAATAATGACGTTAATTCAAATAATTAAAATGGAAATGGAAATTGATGCGACAGACAATAATGGAAACACTTGTTGCTTCGTCAAATTCTTCCTATTGATTAGTTGAATTACTTCTTTTTAGAATTTTTCTAATAACAATAACATGATTCGTATATCTATAATGTGCTATTTTTAAATCTAATAATTTCTAATCTTTACTAACTTTTTCATTAACTGTAGAAGTTCCGCTAATCAAGTTTTATCGTATTTGTACGAATTATCTTGCGAAAATTTCCGGTGGTGAAAGCTTGCACATCCAGTCTTCGTTCGTCCCTAAAGGATCGAATTAAAGAAGAGCGATAATCCACTTTGTCGTACGTACGATCGACTTAATACTTCCGGACCATTTAATGGAGTAATCGCCGATATGCTTTTCATTCTCGTTCGAAGTGCTCTCGCGTAGAAAGGAATTGGAGTTCAGAATTATCTTTAAATGTGCATCACCAGCTGTTTTATCCTCTGGCAAATAACGTCACGAGAACAATTTTTTCCTATTCCAGAGAATTCTAATTACGTATACTAAATAAATAAAAGTAAAAGTTCATAATTTACATTCACATTATTGCATTAAAATTCACATACTTCGATTTTATGAAAATTTTAAATATCGTTCTGAATTTTTATTATGACTAAAATTCATTTTGCAATCTACCAGGATAATCGAATATCTATCCGTATCGCTAATTAATATATCGGTAATATCGCTGATATTATATGTTAAAAATATTAAAAGTATTCAGCATTGTATAAATAAAATGTGGCTATAGTACTGCAATGGCAATTTTATAGAACTCAATCAAGTAGTGTTAATTGAAAATAAAATATATTTATGTATATATATATATATATA
>NW_017259243.1:1890651-1895246 GCF_001594045.1 Atta colombica | reverse complement strand
TATATATATATATATGTATCATCTCCGCAAGATACATACGATATGGTCATGTATCATAGGCGTGTCATTTCCAGGATTCGCATGTGTGGATAGCAGCCCGTATTACGTAATTCAAACCTCACAAACAGGTCACGTGAGTTACAGTTCCGTGAGTATCGGGTCGGCGTAACCAAACAGCCCGTGCTAATTACAAGGCAAATGCGTGCATAATTAAACTCGCGACATAAGCGCTGAGCACGTTCGTTAATGTATTTATGGGCGTTAAGATGGCTTCGACGTGGATATCATGCACGCATTTATGTGCGATCGTATTGCTGGATGTTGGGAGTTAGTTACTCGTAAATGCTTTGCACTCAAAGTACTATCTCTGTAATTTAATTTAAAATCGATTACCGTACATTAGTACAATTACAATTAAATTTATATTTAATTCATATTTAGCAATTATTATTATTAACATCAGATCTCTTTAAGAAATCTAATGCTAATAAATGCCTCTCAATAAGTATTATTTCATTTTAAAATCACTCACTTTAAAAATCAATTTAAACTTAAACTAACTAAAATCAATCATTTATTTTTAAAATCCTCAGAATTCTTAGTGTTTAAGAGTTCTTAGAATCGTTCTTTTAAGAATCACTTTACATTACTACATCATTATGCTAAATGTTAACCGTTAATGATAGATTAAACTTTGATGCATAAAGGAGGGCATTCTACATTACTCATTATTATATCAGTAAACTCTTTTTTATAAAAGATTTAATTAAGGAAAAAGAGATCGTATATTACAAAATTAAGATTTAGAAATATATAATAGTATAATGTCTCAATAATTTAAAAACAAGCAAAAGAACTACGAGTCAAAAATTTTTTGACCTATAAAAATTGGTAGATAAGTAAAAGTCTTAATAAATTAATTATGAAATTTAATAACATGCCGGCTGACAACAACATTAAGATTTTGGAAGTGAATGTCAATTTTCGATTCTCTTTCTCACTCCTGTTAGTATCATAGCTATCAGCGTGGCCGCAGCTATCCGCACTGCGTGTGACGCGACCGCAGTGAAAGCAGTCGGTTATAATCAGGCGGTTCGTAACGAGATGCACGTGCACGGAAGCGAAACGCTCATAATCATCCGGATCGAAACGAGGTAAGCGTACCGTTAACTCGCTGCCTGTCCGTCGTGTCGATTCAGATCGGATCTTGTCGATTACGACAAACGACGAACACATAATTCCATCGGGATGAACATCGGGACTGCAATCCTAGAGGAAGACGTCGAGTCGGATCGAGGCAATAATCCCTGTCGGATGAAATTGACGATTTTAAAGTGCTCATCGAGGTATATATAATGCTCATTAGAACGTATATGTGGTTATAACGGATTACGATCGGAAATTATAGGCGGTCGGGCAATGGATGTAGCACTGTACTAACAAGGAAGTTGGTAACATGTTTGAAAGTGCCTCTCAATAAATTTAATATTACTTTTATGACGTGACGATATTAATTTGAAAATGACAAGTATTGTAGTAATGTAAAATATATTCTTTCCTTTTTTTAATTCCTCGCTCATTTATTTGTTCTGATAAAAACAATTCTGATTACTCTTAAATATTTAATAAAATTTTTTTTGGTAATTGATACAAGCCAACAAGTAGTATAAGTCAACAACAAGAAACTTAATTCTCGAATGGAAAGGAAGCACTCTTAATAAGTTTAAATAATCTCTATATATTATATATTATATATTGCAAATAATGAAGATTCTAAATTCATTTGTTAAATTACGGTGAAATCGACTTTTCAAGTCTTTTTATCTTCCAGTTTTTAAGTTTTTGACAATTACTGTAATATTTATTATATATTAATTTATTATCAATTGTTAAAAAAACATACCTGAGAATCGGTAAAATACTCTCGACAAAGCTCTGTCTTACGATCGCATTTTAAGAAAATCGACAAGCTTGACCGACCACGCGAAACAATTCTCCTGTACCGGAAATAGGATCATACTCGTCTGGAATACAAATACGAACCACCGAGCGTACTTTATTGCCGCACAACGACCGATGTTTTCCTTCGTACTTTTCTAGCAAGCAGCCTATCCTCTTTTACGCCGTAAAACATGTCAATGATACATAACTTTCCTGAACTCGTAACGTGAGGTAATACGATTTTACAACTTGCGATTTGCGAGAGATGCGAAAGAGGGTGACGAGAGTGGAAGGTTCAAGAAGAACGAAGAGTAGAGCTGATGGGATTGAAGCACGTGAACGAAGAGATACAAAGAAGTAACGATATTTGCAATAAGCGATCGCTCAAAATTCTTATTTTAGATATTGACAATTTTCCATGATTTTATTCTATGATGTATCCTGCAGTTTGTATTGAGAACAAAAACGGTCTCTCAACGAGTTTGGCGATGTGTAAAAATCGCGAGGACGATTTTTGCGCATTCTAAAAGTCACAAAAAATAAATATTTCCTAGTTGCTCTGGTCACGACAGCAAGTAATTAGAGTGGAAATTAATGTGTGCAATGCGTTTCTTGTAAATTACCACACTGATGCTACACAACGTGTACCGGTTACAGTGCATCTTTAAATGCACCTTTTTTTCTCCGGCTGTGAACTATGCGAAGCTTATCCTACTTATCTATCCCACCTTTACTCCTTATCCTTACTTTATTCCTTCTTGGTCCATGATAAACAACAGGAGCTTGAAAAGGGCGGAAAGAGATGAACGATCGAAGATCGTAAGACGATTATCCATGAGGAATATCGGTAACCGCGACGACGGCGACTCTGAGCCTGGTCCCAACGGTGGTTGAAAGAAACGAGTCTGGTGGCACAAGTCGCCACTCGGGAGACCCGTTAACGTATCGCGGAGGCACCGAGCGATTTAAAGAGAGAAACGAGCGAGCGCAGGCTAGGTTAAAAATGTTTCCACAGCGGTGAAAAGCAGTTCGTTTTCAGGAGCTGTTGGCTTGGGTTAGAAAGCGTTCTCTACGTGCGTATCTCTGTGCTTTGTATGTATTTGTGATAACGTGCGTGTGCACGAATGTGGGATACCAAGAGACGTTTGAAATCGCAGATCTGTTGGAGGCTTCTACGGGGTGTTCCGTTAAAAACTCGCTTTATTTTTACTTCAAAATTATTTGATTTAAGATGAGAGCAAGAGAACAATCAAATCAGTTGTTCCATTCTTAATGACAATGTTGTTTTATATTTCATTATGCAGTATTCATCATGTATCTACGTGATAAAACAACGTAATGATAATGATACTGTCGTTAAGAGTTATCGAATAGGCCTACAAATCTGATCGTTCTCTCGCCCTAATCTTAAACATGTTATGTTTGCCACTACTGCTTTCTTGGCTGACGTGCAATTATTCTGGGATAAACACTTCTCGAAGGGCGATTGTAGCTCCGATGAAATTAATAAAGGGGTAGCATATTGATTACTAGAATTCGCTTTAGATGATTCATGATTCACTTCAGAATTTGAGAAAAAATTCTATTTTTAATTTTATATATTATACCAGTGTAATAATAAAGAAACAAAGATACACACATATATAAAATGTATAATACATTAAAATACAAACAGGTAGAATATAAAAATAGATATAGCATTTATAAAGTTACAAATAAAATTTTAACCTGAAATCTTGATGCAAATTATAAATCATCTAAAGGAATCATTAAATACATAACAAGTACTGATTCTAGTAGCAATTTTGAATTTCATGGATTGTTTTAATTGACTATTGATTCGAATTTATTATTTCTACATTTGATATAATACATTTTATATGACATTTTATAAATGCATCATAAAATGAAAAAGATTTGATATTTATATTTTATATATAGCAAATATTATATTTATGATTCTAATAATAAAAAGAATCAGAAGTGAATGACAGAAATATGGCAGTAAAAAGTAAAACCTGAGATAGATGGATTCTATCGATTTATAAGATGCAAATTGTAAATCGAATTTTATTATTTTATATCAAAGAGTATTGAATATTAAAACGTGGAAACGTGTAGACATACAAATGTATATAAAATCTTTTAAATTTCTTTAATGTGTTTGATGTTTTCTCTCATTTTTTATGTTGTACAGCATATCACCGTTAAAATGAGATGTATTACTATTAGAATGATTGTAAAAATAGATTATATGATAATAACGGAACACCGTATATAAACGCGCAGTGCGGAAGGATGCAGGATCTCCGTGCGAAGCGTAAAATCGCCCAGCGTTGCATTTTTACGCTGCCGCTATGATTTCCTGTACGAAGACTGCAGCCATTTATGGTTGGTCTTTCCTCTTCCGTTGAAAATTGTGTTATTCCATTGGACAGTCTCACATGGGTAACTTTTGTTTAAATTAACGCTTTTCATTTTGAACTGCACATTTATCACGACGTAAATGAAATTTATATAAATGGTAAAAAAATGTTTTTTTCTCCTGTTATAAATAAAAAAATATTATGCACATCACGCACGTATTTCAATTTTGCTCATGAATTACGATTTTGTTGGTAATTACAGTAATATATTTTATATATATATATATA
>NW_017259243.1:1882952-1890432 GCF_001594045.1 Atta colombica | reverse complement strand
ATATATATATATAAAGCACTGCATATATTTTATATCCTTAAAAAGATTCACCATTATTAAAACAAAATCTTTGGTTGAGATAGTATCTATGCAATATCTATATAATATCTATATAGTATCAATGCAAAGATAGAACCGAAGAAACGCATTGTTAAACTTATGTTATAATCGTATTTAATCTATGTCAATTCTATGAGAATATTTACTCTTAACGAGCTGCTGCCATTGCTGCCGTTCATGCGGCAACATTTGCACGAGTTTTCCATGATTACTTCCTTCCCGTGCGAGCATATTGCGCAACTCGAAAATGGATGGTATTTCATTTCAAGCACGATGAGGCCGGGCCAAAAATCTTTACCAGCTACGTCGCTTCTATTGTAAAATGATACAAAGGGCCAGAGAGGAGTAACGAAAGTAAGAAGACGCACGCAAGTCTAGGCGGGACGGATGGACGGTCGAGTGTCGCGTGTCTGTTCAAACGCACTTGACCCTCCCCTTTCTGTTTGTCAGTGTCGTCTTTTTCACCCTCGTTCCTTTTTTTTGCGCAAGCATGAGCTCGAGTCTTTCGACTCCATTGCGTAATATGCAATACACATACGTCGGATGATAAAAATCAGTCAGATGAAAACACACGGCAGGCAGTCATGACCCTTTGACACGACAAAAAGGATTGTTATTTGAAAGGATTGTTATCTCTTTGAGATATTGTATATGTTACGACGTTCTTCATTTCTTTATTAATACCAGCACAAAGCCAGTAATCAATAAAGAACTTCTATAATTCATTCTTGAGCAATAAGATAATATGAATTTTTTTCAAGAGTTTCTATTATTAATCTATTATTATAATCTGGAAGATTAATCTGGAATATTAAGATATATAAGAGTTTAAAAATATTTATTTTTGATGTTTTCATTTTTTTTTCGAAAAAAGAGAATAAAGATTTATTCGCAACGTCTTATATTACATATACATCTACACATCTCGATAAAAAATAATAAAATGTGGAAAAATATTATTATAAAAATAAATGCTCCATAATTTAAAATAAAGTTTCTGAAATTTTTTCGAGCTGCAGTTCCAAGATAAAAGGATAAGCTATATTATCTATTCAGTTCATTAGTATTCATCCGTAATGTGAAAAACGATTCAATTTCCATTATATCTCCTCTTTCGTTATTGATAATTCTCAGATATTTGTTACAGACATTTAATAATCTCATCAATAATAAGAACCTTCGGCAAATATTGACAAAGCTTCTTTAACATTCCTTCCTATTTCTCTCAGTAACTGATTCATCCTTTTTACTTCTTATGTACAAGATAAGTTTATCATTTGATAGCTACTACTATTCTCGAAGAAAGAACCCTTCTTCTCTCACTCTTCGCAAGAAGTTTACAGGACCGCTCATTTCGTTTCGCAAGCGAGATCGTTCTTCATCGATCGATGAGCGGTGCGCACTTGACCATTCTGTTTGACCGCAAATTCGATTCTTCGGAATACAATTTCAGTCGCTGGTAATAGCATTACATTCAGCTTGCCGGATGCGCGGTCCCGACTTCACCCTACAGCCTGCATTTCTAATTGAATTTTGTTTTTCGCTTACTTCGGCGTCTTCATCCGGTATTGATCCGGCATCGCGACCGCATCGACGGAACTTTCATTCTACAAAAAAAGGAAAAAACGAACTATCGCTAATCTGGATTTAGCACCTGTCTTGTATGAATCTTGCATAAATAATTTATGTGAAAAACACCTGGTGTCACGTGTTACTTGAAATTTATGCTTGCCTAGAGTTCTGTGTGAATTCGGAACGTGTACGCAGTTATAAATCTCGTCGAACTTTCCCTCTACACTTTATTAGAGTAAAGGTATTCTATTTTGAAATATGAAATAATTATTTTTCAAGATAATGTTTGAAATTTCAGGTTGAATCCGATTCGAACTAGAGTGAAGCATGTCTCTTCTCATTGTCCATCACGAATCTATGCGTGCCGAGTGCTTTATCGAACGGCGTGCGTGCGTGCGTGTGTGCGTGCGTGTGTGTGTGTGTGTGTGTGTGTGTGTGTGTGTGTGTGTGTGTGTGCGCGTGTGTGTGTGTGTATATGTGTGTATATAAAATATCAATGAGTATATTATTCGAGTAAAAAGAAAGAATAGCAAGACTCAATACGTGCTTTATTGCACTGTCAATTTGTTATGTTTTAATTATTTTACGATGCACAATCGTGATCGGACAGAAAACATTCCGGAATAGAAATAATTTGCAGCGAGAGTGGCGGTAACGAGACTTTATTGAAACGTAGAATGTATTCTCTTTCACCACATACGTCTCACTCATCGCCAGAAAAACACTCCATCGTGTTCCGACTTTAGGCCGACGGAAGAACGCGCTTTAATTGGGGGAGACTCGTTGAAAGCATGGAACAATACCTCATTCTATCTATTATCCTTTGTCACGCTATTGTCGCTTTGTTGCCTATCGTCATAAGCTCATAGTCTGAAATACATATTTTGCGTTAGGGTTGTTCTATAATTAGCGGAAACGCATTATCACATATTACATAGTTTTTATATTTTTTTTATATATTATAATTAAAGAATACACATATTTCCGTACACTGTTATAAAAAATTATTTAAAACATTTATGCAAAAAATTAAAAAGAGAGAAAGAAGAAAGAGAAAGTTAGTCAACAATATAAAAGTAATATTGTTCTGCAGTATTGTAAAATTTAGATAGGTTTTTGCTAATTGTGCTTACTAATTGCATCAATGTTATTCTAAAATGAACTAATAATTTATACTTCTAATAATCGTTATAAAGTATACAACTTCCATATTTTATGTATTCTATTTTCAATTATCTCGGTGTTCTCTTTCGGGATTCAATCAGCCTTCGTGATGCGGAGTCACGAAGAGGTCGCGATCGTAATTTTGGTCGAGACAAGATCGTGAGAATCCCTTAGGTTGGATCTAATCCGAGCGGGAGGAAGATTAATGGAAGTGACGTTACTTGTAGTTCGCGTTTACCCGTTTGTTCCTTCGAAGACTAAATGTCGACCTCAAGATAGAAACAAGAATAAGGCGGAAGAGAATCTCGAGAACATTGATGGACTCTTTATTGCTTATATTAACGTTGAAATCTTCAAACATATCCAAGTAATCATGTTCCTTCTCATTAAAAAATAGCATTAAATAAAAGCGTAAAAAGAAAAATACTCTTGAAAATGAACAAAACCACATCAATTTTTAATTTAGTTAGAACAATTTAGTGTTTCTTACACATTTTCGAGAGCCATATAAAATAATTTCTGGATATATCGATTGTAATTGTAAGTGTTCAAAAAGATACATAGATTTTTTTTATAAACTCACAGATCAAAGTAAGCAATGTATTTTTAGTCATCGAATAAAAGTTATGTAATTATAAAATTATTATTAAATGCTATTGTATTTTTTTTTGGTATACTAAAAATAAAAAAAAGATAAAGATAATAATAAAAAAAAGGTACTTATTATTAATTCTGATATTTTATAAATTAAACGATAAATTAACAATAAAAACATTATAATATTACAAAGAATAAAAATAATAATGTTAATAATAACAGTAAAAAGTTTATATAAATAATAAAGATGTTAAAAAATAAATGAGAGAGAAAAACGGCTACCATAACTTACTCACTAAAACAAAAGTTAAAACAATACTTTTGGTTTAGTTTGTTAGTGGAAATAATGTTCTTCGATATCGATATGTTTTGATATATTAATATGAAATTTTTTATCTTGATTTAAAATAGAAAAAAGGACAAAAATCGTTAGGAGAGAAGCACAAATAATATTAAAACTTTTAAAGCGTTCTCATGTTTTTTTACCTTTATGTATTTTTTTCTAAAAATATCAAACCAATTACAAAAAAAAATTTGTGTAATTCTTTAAAAATGAATAGATTTCGCAATTGTTCAATTTTAAAGCCTTACGATTTTAATAAAGAATTATTAATAGTTAAAAATAGGCAAAAAATAGAACTTCTAACTTTTTTAAAACCTTGATTAACATCAGAAAAAGCTTCAAAAAATCAAAATATAGTCATTTATAATAGTAAAAAAAAGTGTAAAAAATTAAGCAAAGAATGATTTGATGACTGAAATCAGTTTCATAAGAATTCACAAGATTGGTAAAAAGGAGGAAATGTAAAATCCATATATAATCAAAGCGAAATTCGAATATGTTAATTCAATAATAAGAAAAGGAATAAAAGGAATATAAAGGTAATCTTATTTTTCCATTCGCATCTTCTCCCTTAAAACGAAGATATGTGTAAAAAAATTATTGATAATTCATTTGTATTGAAAAGTTAACATAAAATCAAATATATAATAATTTAACTGCTAAGGTGTCTTATAACTATAAATTAGCAAATTCTCGTGACAGTGCATTTTATGAAAGACATTCCGTAGAATGTCACGTAGAGTGAAGTATTTCCGGTTGTCGGTGAAATATCGACATTGAGTTTTACGAAGACGTACTACGGGATGTATGAGCGAATTTGTCACGCGTCGTTTCACGAAACTTCATTTTATGTTCCGAAAAATGTTTCCTGTCGCAAGCAGATAGGACCGTCCCGTTTGATTACGTGCAGGTTTGCGTTCCGAATGTAATTAAGATAACGAGTATCGCGCGGAATAACGCGAGATGGGAGCGTATTTCGTCGTCTCGGTCGATTTTTTCTCATGCTCGAACGTCGCCTTCTTAACGTGGTAAAAGTCTCCGGATAGGCAGGAGTGCCGGAAGAAGAAAGAGGGATGAAGAGCAGGAGGAAAAGAGAATCGAAGTTCCCGACAGCTCTCTGTGGAGCCCCTCGGGGCTGCGCTTAATTGGATCGAATCGAGTCGAGGCAACGACGAGAAAGAGTCACCGTCCGTACGCTCGTTTCGCGTCTTAAATTTCAATTATTTCGAGCTCCGATCAGAGACCCTTGGGTCAAAACGTTGGTCTATTTGTCGTTGATAAAACAACGTGGATGTTTCCTGCGACTGAGATTAATTGGACAAACTTAAACGTTTACACTTTGGCAAAAATAACCGAATTACATTCGATCTCTTGGAAAGTCATATTCTTGGAAAGTCTTTAGTTATTTACAATTAGTCTAATCATTAGTTATTACAATTAATCTGTCAGCTGTCAGCTTTGGATGTGAGTAACAAAATTTCAAACAAATAAAATTAGAAAGATATATTTTCAGGTAGTTGAATAGTTAATATTTGTACAAATAAGAAAATGTTAAAGATGTGGCATAATATTTAATTGTTTGATGTACTATCTTATATTGTTTTAATATCAGATTGTCTTTGCACAAAACAAAAACTGAAGTAAAATTGTTCGAAATTAATGTATAACAACATATTTAGGTAATTTCTAAGGATTTCTCTTCTGAATGGCGTTTTAAACCTTTACAGTCCACCACTCTATTAAATAAACTATTGAAAATATTTCTAAACATTGGTAGAAATTATTTAAGTCTATTAAATAAACTATTGAAAATATTTCTAAACATTGGTAGAAATTATTTAAGTTTTTTATAGTAAACATTTTTATAGTAAAAATATTTAATTATATCTGAATCAAGCAGAGGATAATTTGATTAATCTCATAAAAATACAAGATTTGTAGTAAACAGGAGAAAGTGCATGTATAATCCAAGCGCGATGCAAATTAATATATTAATCAGTCATAATATTATTGTAATATCCTGTAATTTCACGAAATGGAATTTTGAGGTCGTTCGTAATTTCGTAAATATTTTATACTGTTCTCAAACAGACTAGGAGAGATATTTGCGTATAATCGCTCGTAAAGTTTATAGTCGGTCACACATCGCTGATGGTTCGTCGCAAACATTTTCATAAAAAAATAGTATTTTTTTCAACTAATAATATATATAAATCTTACAGTATAACAAGTATTATTGTAAGAATTTTATGGAAATTGCGATAGCAGAAGGAAATGAAAAAGAAAGAGAGAGAGAGAGAGAGAGAGAGAGATTAGTAATTACTCTTCAAAATAATTTCGAACCTGTAGCGATAGAGACGCGTTATTATTTTTTAATTGTCCATGATTAATTGAGAACAACCATCTAGGCGACTGTATTATCGTGTCTTATCGTTTCTTATCACGAAAAAGATGGTTAATGAGTGCTTTGCGGCGAGTTTTAAGCCGTGCGCATAAAACACCTTTAAATGGAGGGTAACAAAGCTTTCACTTTACGCTCGCGGTAAAATGAGATTGATACAGTGTTCTTCTGCGCGTTATTCAAGGTATAAAGGGTCTATGAGATGTTATTTATCTGTAATATTAACAGATTCATTACTTTAATTACAGAAAACGATTTCGGCACTTACCGATACAATATGATAAATTTGTATTATGCTTACAAAATACAAATATACAAGTATACTATAGCAATATTGAAAATAAGAATTTATTTATTTGTCGTTTACTTTATTTATTAATTATTCCAAAAAGTAATTTCTATAGGCATTACATTTTTTATTTATTTTTCAAAGAGGTATTTAATGAAAAAAATTATGTAAATTTTAAAAAATCTCTTTCTTCCCCCCCCCCCCTCTCTCTCTCTCTCTTTTAATTCTTGCACATGAATCATTCAAATAAAAAGAATCTAGCTAAACGAGAATAAATAATTAATTCCGTAAATAATGAATATGTTGTTTATCTCACTTTTTGCGGTTGCTCTGCCATCGCTCGATGCTTCCCAGATTTCCCTTTTCTCCTCTCGTTTCTTCGTTTCGCGACATTCGCATACTCACTCATGAAAATGCGGTTAATTAATCAACAAAATCAATTTTGTTCATTAAAACAAAACACGTTTAATTAAAATAATATTGCGTAGCATGTAACATTACACCGGATTGATTCTACGCGACGCGCATTTTGTTACATTGCATTATGTCATACTGAAAAATAACGCAAAAGAAATATAATTTTACAAAATTCAAATTCGGTCAATAGACCACAATGTCTTGCGAATTAACGCAGACAGTTGAAGAAAACTTGAAGATCATAGCTATTTCACACATTACCCGCAGAGATGATGTTGCACTTATTATTTTCATTATTTGATTATTTCTGAAAAATTTCACGTACTTTCTGCATTTTGAATAAAGAATACGTTCATATATAAAAAGATTGTCGAATAAC
Organism: Atta colombica; assembly: GCF_001594045.1. Taxonomy (NCBI): domain Eukaryota; kingdom Metazoa; phylum Arthropoda; class Insecta; order Hymenoptera; family Formicidae; genus Atta; species Atta colombica. Next base: position 1,883,210 of record NW_017259243.1, on the reverse strand, counting down.
GATAATCTTATAATACAAATGAATACGTACACGAATTAAATATAAATATTCGTGAAATGTAATATTCAAAGATATGATAAATCCTTCATTTTTCCAATTAATTAAGGTTGATTTCAATCAAATAAATTTCATAAAATATGCGTTCTAACAAATGTACGAAACTAAACCTACGGGATTGTCTTGAATATTATATTCTCTCTCTCTCTCTCTCTCTCTCTCTCTCTCTCTCTCTCTCTCTCTCTCTCTCTCTCTCTCTCT
>NW_017259243.1:1877537-1882936 GCF_001594045.1 Atta colombica | reverse complement strand
CTCTCTCTCTCTCTCTCTCTCTCTCTCTCTCTCTCTCTCTCTCTCTCTCTCTCTCTCTAATATTAAAATTAAATGCTGCAATACCAATGAAAATGCGTTAATTAATCGCATTGCGTCGCGATTTTGTGCGATTCGGACTCGACCTCTTCTAATCGCGATGTGCTAACAATCGCAAATGTTGAGAATAGCACTGGTAATTTCATCTCGGTACCGTTTGCTACAATTTAATTGAAAAAATTAAGTTAATGGCTAATTAAAAGACAATAGACAAAAATATACACTCGACATTTATTATATACACTCAAAGTTTATTCAATATTTAATATCACATGTTATGTATTATACACGAAATATGTGAGATATAACAATAAATCTCGCAAAATACATTATTCAATTATCGTATAAACGATCTAAACATTACAGCATTCTATTACTCGTATCATTCGATTCGCTGTTTCGTATCGCTTCACGCCTTCGATACGAAAATACCTAGTAAATTGCATTTATATTGACAAAAAAATCAATACGCAAAACATTCAAATGTAAAGAAATAACTAATGTCTTAAATACAACTTGATAATAAAATTTATGATTCCTATTCTTTGTCACTTCGATCTACATTTCGAGTAAACAGATCTTGTACAAAAGATCAGCTCCAACGAATATTCACCGTCTCGATATACATTCATATATTTGTGAAAGGCAATCAGATCGTTAATTCCTTGTATATTAATTCCTTACGCAGACTAATCAAAAAATAATAATAATTAGTGAACTCTATAATATACTGAAAGTGGGCAAAGGGGACTACACTTTTTTTATTAAATGATAAAAACCTACGAGGAAGACAAATCTTTCTAACTCTTTTCTGCAAACAGCATTAGCCAATCAGTGAATCTTTTTATCAGAGTGTCATTATTTAGAAATTAGATTCTCACTTCTCGATGACATGTTTATCAAAGTAGTACAAATCTTTTATTATCGAATGCACCGACAATAGCCGTCTTCCAATTAGCTGCTTTTCTATTGTGTTTTTCTATTGCTTATTTCGACCATTGTTGACCATTCAATAAGCGCTTCGTGATTCTTTAATATAATTTGGTTATTAGGGTAAACATGGTTCTTTGCGTTCTTTGGTATATGTAGAGCTTTATATTACAGAACTCTTACTGATAATAATACATCAAGACATTCTCGTTTGAACATTCCCGTTCAAATAGTAACGCGGTGACCGCGTATACAGACACATGACAAAATAAATACCAAAATAGATACCAAAGCCACGTATCAATTGACGACGAAATACTATTCAACGTAAGGCCAAAAGCATAGACAAAGCGTTGATCAACTGTTGTGTTGTTTGTGGAAAACAATTAAAATTGTGTTGTATCAATATGCATGGTTATATACATTGTCAAGGACTTTCCATAAATGACGCAACAGTCGACCTTTGTCTATCGTGTGCTAGTTTTCCCAAAAACTACATTGGACTATGCGATTCGTTATAGTGATTCGCCCCCTTTAATTTTATAAAAAAGAACTCACTGCACTAGCGAATTGGTATGAATAGTAAACAACGAATGCCAATTCGTCGAATATATTTATTCGTGCATACCTCATATGAATAACTAATTTCAAACTCGAATCACAAATCGCGCATAGTTTATGGAAAAAGTATGCAGAACATTCTATTTCTTGCAACCTCATGATAATTCCATAACTCTCTCTCATCTGCTCTGTGATTTGGATTCTTCTATTTTTTTTAATTCTCTCCAAATAAATAAATCGTATGAAATTCTCTGCTGCTATACGTGTATTTACAAGTCGTTAATCGCGAAAGCCAATTAATCGCACTAGTCCGGTAATTGTTAATTCTTTATAGGGAATAATCGTGTTTCGAGGGATAATAAAATCCGCGCCGAATATTGCGTTCTATTTAATATTTATTATCGCAATCCGCGTGTCGTTTAGGGGACTCATTTCGGGTTGTCGTTTTTTATGAATGATATTTAAGCAAAGCTGTATATATAATATATTAATTATAAAAATTTATATGCGAAAAATAAAGCTCAAACTACGTCCAAAATTAGCTTTTAATATTCGGTTTTATTAAATCATATCATATCTAGAAATTTGTTCGGCTGAAATCTTCAACAAGTACGCAATTATAAATACATTTACAGATACATATATTTATAAATACATATATTTACAGATCTTACGTTTATTACAATATATTAATATTATCACAAAATTTCTTACGAGTCGTAATTAATTTATCGATCTATCTATACACTTATGTTCTAAAACAAAGAGACAATAAACTTAAAAACCGATAGAATACTACTTCGGTCGACAGAGATCCCATGGATAAGTCTAACCGATCGTTACTTCTTGGCCTCTTTGCATACGTAATTGCCCTCCGCTGAGGATGGTATGAGGTGGTAAGGGGGAGGCAAAAGAAATGGCGTCTCGTATTACGAAGGGCGTAGCGCGAAACAGGGGAAAGTAAAAAAAATTGGATAGCAGCCCGCCCTCGCGCTTACGGAGTACGATATAAACGAGGGTCGTTAAATCCTCTCGCCTAGTCACGCAGGATTTTCTCCAATGGATGCTTTTACAGCATCCGATAGATCGATATCTCGGGGGAAGAGGATTGCTCAACTCAAAAAAGGAGATTACTTTTAAGTTATCTTCTTCGGAATATATCATGTTCTTAAAATTGTGTACTAAGAATATATTGATTACGTTATAAAATGAGCAATCGATGTGTTCTTACAAAGATACATAAAAATAATTAGAAAACAGTCTAATCTTGGACAGTAGATATAATCTTGGTACACCTTTAGACGAAGACTACAATTAAAAGATTAATTCGTTTGCGTACTTGAGAACGTTAAAATATAAAAATTAATCTACAGTGATCTACAGTTCAATTATAATAATCCGTTAAAATATGATATCAATTCATGATAGATACTCAAGACAGATAATACAAATGTATGTACATTAAAAACATTAAAAATTATACGAATACAATAGACCGAAGTCTCTCATTTGTTTTATTATGTAATTATGTTGCATAATGAAATTTAATTAAATTTTAATTATTATTTAATTTTTACTGAAGCAATGATTTGTAAATAAAGATTGAGTGACATAAAGCGAAAATCAAAATATATTACGGCGTAGTAAGATTAAGTTACGGTTAACGGAGATTGACAGTAAATGAGTGACAGATAATCGAAATTCTATTACCTATATCTAAAATAATTCATGTTCGAATTTTTTAACACTAGAACTATCGTATCGAATTATCGTATTGTATATCGTATGTCTCTTATTTAATTATATATATAAAATATGTATATCTTTAAAAAAAGAGATAAAAATAGAAAATAAATTATCAATTTAATTGTTTTGCAATAAAAGTTATGAAAAATCTTAGAAAAGTACTGATATAAATCTCATAAAAAATTACAAATTTGCTTTTGTACTTTTATTTTATGTTCTATCGAAACTCTTTCTCGGAACGAATAAAAATATGGAAAAATGTTAAGACATATATTTCTTTATTTTGAAAGGCTAATCTTTTTATCGAAAAAATCTTCTTTTAGTCGTTAGGAGTATATATACATACAAGGAATAACTCAAAAGCTTTAAACTTTAAATGGTAAGGAGAATTGAATATCCTGTTGAAAAAGTTTCGCTAGGAGACATACTTTAATGTAAATTAAAGTTTACTATCTCATTTAAAACGACAAGTAGTCAAATTTAAAAAATGATTCTTGTGTTCAATTTTTCATTCAGATTAGTCATAGAAAATCATATAAGATGATAAAATCATCAAAATTGTTCTACCAAATCTTTTTGTTTTTAGATTTAATTTTCCTCTTTAAAAAGAGTTAAAAAAAAGTCCTTAAAAAAAAATTTAATATTTAAGTTTCCCTTACTTTGTCTCCTTTTCTAAGAAGAACAAATAACTTAAATTTTTTTATTATCGCGAGAATTAAAACTAAGTAACTTTCATTCAGATTTTAAAGATAAATTTTAGTCAGTAAGTAATTACTGCCTTATAAGTGTACAAAGTTGATCCTCTTTTTTCTAATATGCTCAATATTCCTTTTAAAATTTTGTTTCTTAACTTAGAATTTTCATCAAAGAACTAATCTGATAATTACTTACTCTCCGGAAGAAAGGAATAAAATTCTAAACTATTTGTTCTTTTTTTTTTAAAGTAATAAAAAATGAGACATTGAGTTTTTTTTAAATATCTAAAATTCTCTCTAGGGAAATTAAATTTGAAAGCCAAAAAAAGCTCGATAGACACTCTTAGATGAACATTTTGGCATGATGCCAAAATCTTCACAACTATCTGAACCTAAAAGCAAAAAATAGAAGTACAAGGATTTTCTTTGAAATTTGACTATCTATATAAAATATATATCAAGAATGCGATAGTATAGCAAATTCAAACTTGCACCGAAGTTCTTTTTTAACAAGATCTTTTCAATGAAGTATTACTCGACTTCCCCTGCTTCAAAGTTTTTTTTAATTATTTTTCATCTATTTCTTTTTGTAGAAGGTTCAGGAAAATGTTTTGAATAAAAAATTAGCACTTTAAAATAAAAAAAAACATATAATATTTTTTCATACTTTTAAATGTTTTAAAAATACAGAACATATAAATAGATTTTAAAGATATCTTCAAGAAACAAATTACAGTTGTAAAATTTGTAAATAGAAAACACAGAACATTCAACTCATCTACATATGATATACATTGCTCTATTAAGCTGAGTAATGCAAATTGTGAAGAACATACATTGATATGATACAATACTCTTGCATGCTTTCGAACGAGTATAAACTTACATTGCTGCTCAAGAGTGAGGAAAGCAGTGCGGAAATACAAGTTATCTCGGCTTCGTTTTTGTGTGGAGCACATTCGAGGATCCGAAGAATTAAATTCGAGGGAAGATAGACTTGATAATTCGATGGAAATCGATTTGAGATACGTATATGTGCTCAAGGAAATACTCATTTATGGCGACTCAGAGTTAGGTCGCTTTTAATGAAACTTTGTTGATTCTAGGGGAGTTCGAGATACTTTATTATATGCCGTCCGACAAGTTTTACGAGATGTAATACTCGATTCTAAGTTTTCGGACAATAGCTTGCTAGTAGCCATTAGCAAAGAACTTTAAGAATTATTAGCTGAAAGAACGATACGAAATTATTAATAATTTGCAGTAATGTACACATTACATATAGAAATTTTCTGATATTATTTGATATTAGATATTAATTTTTTCGATCTTAAATCGTCTCGAATACAATAAATTCAAACTGTCAACATTTAAAGAAAAATAAGTATAAAATTCTCTAAAAATGGTGCG
>NW_017259243.1:1856919-1877437 GCF_001594045.1 Atta colombica | reverse complement strand
CTTTGTCAAAAAGTTGTCGAACAGTTCAAATCTTTTTATATTACAGATTATTCTTATTAAGATTTTTAGTATTCTCCTTTTCTATATAGGTACATCATTCTGATTGAAATTAATTAATTAAGTATTAATTAAGTATAATTGTGTTTATATTAATAAAATTATGTTTAATTATTGTTAATTAATTACGTTAATTATGTTAAAATTATTGTTAATTAACATAAATTAAGCGGGTTTTACAGCGATAACTGCGTTACAAATTTTGGCGTCCTCTCTAAAAGATTAAAGAAAAGTTCAATCAGCTTATTAACTTGCTAGTAAACATTTCAGTACTTTATAGGTTGATGCAAAGGGTGGTCTTGTTTACGTGATCGCTCAAGCGAAAGTAAAAAATTAATATTCCGAATAATCCTTCGCTAAAAATTATAAAACGACGCATGCGAAACTGCCTAACTACGCGTATTCCGCTCATATTGCTTTACGTTACTCGCTTAACAAGCGTGAAAATATAAGCAAAGAGAATTTCGGGGAAAGTACGAGTTCATCGTTCGCGATTGCCGCTTGGTAATCAGTTTCGGGATAATTGCAATCGCGGTTTAAAAAAAGGAAATGAAGAGAGCTGGAGAACAACGGCATCCCGTAGATGTGAGATGTGTTTTTCGTCATTACGCAAGGCTGTCTCCGTACACTAATTGAAGCACCTTAAATGCAAATGTAATAGTGATACTCAAGAAATGGAAATCATCCGCGATGATGCCAACAACTCGTCTGGTCGTCGTCTCGTTCTCACGAACGCTCATTAAACATAAAATAGCAAGTTGCTTATAGATATTTACTGTGGCGAGAGAAGATTAAAGTTTGTGTTCGCTTTTGTGATACTCTCGAGTCATTACATTTGCAACTTATTTACTACATCATTCTAAACGATTAATATTGGATTTCCATTTAGATTCATAGTACTATTAATTCTTATGTTAACTCTTATTCTTAATCTAGATAATTTATCTTTCAGTATACATTTTATCGTTGTAAAACTCTTTCTGTTTTTCGGATTTAATAATACAATTTCAACTCGTACTTAAGTTTTTGAAGGGATCCGAATGGTAGTTAATAGAAATAGGTCGTGAATTTTTTTATATCCGAGACCCGTTCCTCGACATCACGAGAAATAACTGCAAACTGTCCAAACTTTGGTACAATTATATTCATCGTTGCGGTCTTCTTCCTACGGGGCATTATAAAGTTATTGAAAATGCCGGCGTAAGAGAGAATATCGCGGTCCCGGCAATAGCTGAAAACTTTTAAAAGGCGAACGAGCTCGGTGGTTTGCTTGAAACTGAGCGGATGGTTTACCCGAGTCTGGCGTTTCTATGACTAACGGAAATCGCTTTAACCCCTTGCGGTCTAGTATAAGCGCATATCCGTCCACAAAACTTGTTTTGGTCGAATCCTGGGAAGTACCTTAGTCTCACTATTATCTGCGATATAGATTTCGTTGAAACAACATCGTTTTGCGGAGTGAATGTATGAAATTCTTTATCTGTAATTTCATCTGCCATCACGAATCGATATGTGTTCGAAAAATTTTGCGGTGTAACATGCACCTGTCACAGACCTAACATTAATTTCTGATTGCTTTAGAAAATAAGAGATCAATTTTTTAACTTCTTTTTTTAAATTCTGTAATCTTAATTCTTTTTTTTTACGTGTTGTATTAAAAAATAATCAACAGAAAGCATTGTTCAAGTTGTATTATCTTAATTAATGTGAATCAAATATACATGTACATTTTTTACATTGATGAAAATAAGCAGTAGGAAAGTAAAAAGTAACGCGGGAAATTACTTTTTGCGAATGAATGTAACGCACGAGATTGCATTTTACAACAACATGGAACACTAGTAGCACATTGAAACAAATTACAAAATTATGAAAAAGATTTAATTAGAAAACGAATCCCGTGAATCGTGTTGTCAGACGGGTATCCGCCATCTTGGATGACCTTTGTGACAGACAGCTGGAAGCTCAGAGAAGCTGGGGGAGACGGCTGTCGTCGTATAAAATTAAATTTTTAACGAGCTCGCCGCTCGTCCTTCCATTTGGTTCTCTCGCTCCTGGGTAGTTTACGAAGTAAATATCTGCACATCGGTAATTAAATTCGATTCGGTAGTTCGCGGTGGATGTAGGTTTCGGATAAGAGAAAATCTCGAGAGGATGAAATGGTGATATATCTGGTGATTCGTTTGAAATGATATTTGTGATATACTTTGTAATGTTATTGTACGCATTAAGAAATCTTAACAATTTATACAATTCAATATTTTTGCTTCAAACATTAAATATTGGAGTTCTAAATATTTATGTATTGGAACTTATTGAACAATTTGGCGTGCAGTAACATAAATTATTTCATCATCAACAATTTGAGAAATTGCAAACATTTCTCTTACTTTTAGAGTTATTTCAAAAAGTGTTTGAAATAAAGCACAAATTTCGGGCCAGTTATTCTAGCTACGCACATATAGGTATCTCTCGCCACGATCAAATTAATTTCACAGAATCTATAAAATGTAAACATGCGTTAGTATAAAACGTAATGGAAAAAGTGGAAAAAAAATATTGTAGAAGCAGGCAAGTCTGAAATTTGTTTGCTCGAAGTAGTGGGGAGAATCAGATCTTCTTCTGTGTAGGTACACGCGCGCGCGTAATGATATACTACGAAGAAAAACGTCTACTACTGGCGAACACTGCGAGTTTACATCTTCTAGAAGCGAACTTTCCGCTCGTTATTTACCACGAAACTATTTTGCAATTTAATGCCGTTGCTTCGTATCTCCCTTTCGTCTCCTTTCCGTACTTTCGTCACTTTTCGCTTATTCGTGCGCGGTTCGACGAACGCGACAAATGACGTTTGCTTTCGTGTACACACTCTTGAAAACTCTAATGTTCCTCTTTTCCGCTGTGAGTAAATCCGAAAAGTAGCGATGTCGTATTACACGAGATAATACCAAAGCAAGATAGACGGTTGCAATTAATTTCTACGTCTATCATTAATGTTGAGATTGTGAGAAAACACAATCCTATATTTTTAATTATCACAATACCATAAATTGTATCACAAATTTTTTTACTTCAACTATTTCATAATTTTTTTCTTACGGCATTTAGGAGGCTTTTTTAAATCTCATAAATGAATATGTTATAACATTTTCTTTTCAATCAAAATTCCAGATATTAAAGAAACAAAACGGTAATAAATAAATATATGTATCTTTATCTCAATAAAAAAGTTATAATATGAATATATCAAAGGAAATCTCGAGTTATGCCACACTAAAAGTGGCAAAAATTGAAAATATTTAATTATTAAATTATTAAATTAACAATTATTAAATACTTGATCACTTTTTTAAGATAAATTATTAAAATTTGTTGTTAATTTTTTTTATGTTAAATTTTTTTTATTAATTTTATATTTTTATTCATAAATACTTTCAAAGAAAGTACGATTAAAATCTACAACTATAATATAATAGACGATCAGTTGCCTAAATTGTATCTTTTACAACAAAACTTGTTACAAAAAAGTTATAACAAATTAACTTATTATTAGTAAAAAGTTAAATTAATAATAGATGCTTGAAACATTAAACTACAATTTCTAATGTATATTTGTATATAAATAAGTATTAAAAAAGCACTATATAAAAAACAACTTAAATATTGGGAGTACAAATTAATTTGGTCCGTTTTTTTGTGTTCAAAAATGCATTTATTTCAAAACAAAATGAATGAACAGATCATTTAACAGATCAATTAAAGTATTGTCCATCGCCTACTACTTTTTCCTATCTCTCAGGCAATTTTCGAATTCCATCTTGAAAAAATGACTCGTCTTTGGAAGCGATCCAATTTTGGAGCCAATTTTCGATTTCTGCGAAAGAAGTGAACCGATAACTTGCCAAATCGTGTTGCATCTTTCGGAACAACCAGTAATCAGAAGGAACAATGTCCGGAGAATACGGCGGGTAAAATATCCCATTTGAGCGTTTCCAAATATTTTTTTACGATTTTAGCGACATGAGGCCGAGCGTTGTCATGAAGAGAAGAATAACTTTATCATATCTTTACTCGTATTCCGGCCGTTTTTCTCGCAATGCACAGCTCAAACGAATCAATTGTAGCCGATACTGATCGCCCGTAGTGGAATCGCCAGATTTCAGCAGCTCATAGTAAACAAGACCCTTTTGGTCCCACCAGATACAGAGCATGATCTTCGAACCATGAATGTTCGGCTGTGGTGTTGAGGTCGATGGTAACGATTGACCGAGCTTAGCGTAGTATTTTTTCTTCTTGGGGTGTCGTAGAATATCCACTTCTCATCTCCAGTCACAATCCGATGCAAAAAACCTTTTCTCTGTTGTCTTTGAACAGCTGTTCGCAAGTAAAAAATCGTCTTTCAACGTCTCTCGGTTTCAGTTCATAAGGCAGCCAATTTCCTTTTGAATCATTCTTATGGCTCTCAATCGTATAGAAACGGCTTGTTGAGTTACCCCCAATGATTCTGCAAATTCCTCTTGCGTTTGACTCTGATCTTCTTCGAGTAATGCCTCTAATTTTTTGTCTTCGAATTTTTTTGGCTGTCCAGAGCGAGGCTTGTCTTCAACGCTGAAATCTCCATCCTTGAAACATCGAAACCATTCCCTAAATGATTTATCATTTGGAGCAGTATCACCATAAACTTCGACAAGCATTCGATGGGCTTCAGCCGCACTTTTCTTCCAATTAAAGCAGAAAATCAAAACCTCCTGCAAATGCTGCTTGGTTAACACAAAATTCGACATTTCAAACACAGAAAAAATCAAGGTTTTTGTATGAAACTCAAAGCGATAAACTGAATATTAGCAGATGTTTAACCGCCAAAATCAGCTGTCACTATGAACCATTCACAACAGCTGGAACCATCTTTAGGGAAACGGACCGAACTAATTTGTACTCCCAATAGTAAGCATTTTTAATGATTCATCTATGACTAATTATATATGTATGTGTATGTATTATATACATACATATATGTATATATATATATATACACACACCACAAAAATCTAATTAAATACATCTTTCAGACAGTGATTTTGTATAAAGTCTCTTGAAATTTGAGTATTTCTAAATAAATTTAATTTAAGAAAATATATGCTGACGTGTTTTTTTTGATAAAAAGTTTAAATGTAAGATGGAACACGATATTTTAGTTGAATCCATCTAAGATGAATAGCAAAGCCTTTTCGTCATCGTACACGACGAACATATTTCGGTCATTGGAATAAAAATTCATTCGTGTACGCGATGCGCATCGTAACTTGCGTTATTGATTCGTTCTACTCGTCGATAAATATAGTGCCTTCTCGGGGGAATGAATTTTTTTTACGGACAGAATTGATCCCAGGTCACCATCGCGCGTCTCCGAAACATATTCATTCAAACGCTGCGAACCATCGAACGTAATTATCGTCCAGCTCGTTACTCGAACCGGAATATTCAAACTATGCGCCAGTAATAAAACTATGGTATCTTCCCTGACTTTTCCATTTTAATCTTATTTTTGAAACAGTAACATTTCTGTCCGCGTTTATTTTATGATCGATCATCTTCTTAATACATTGATATTATGTCGAATATCTAATTGTGAAAACGTTTTACGGATATTTCAACGAGAGATATCGATTTAGCGCTTCTCGCATTGCAGCGAAGTGGAACAGAAAGTAGTCGAGAGGAAATACGTTGTTCTCGGATTATCCGTGCGCATTTTGCAATGGCGATGTCCTCCATTGAATGGCACGAAATACATTTTGACATACGCAAATGTCAAACGGAAATCTTTCGATACAGAATTTTTTATAGGTGCAAAATATCTTGGATTTCATTAGACGCTGGTTTGGCAAGAAAAAAATATAAAGAATCGTTGCCTTTGACGAAATAAGATGGCTGTAGAGTTAAAGTCGTTGTCGGAAGTCAGGATGATTCGATCGATCGGAATCTTTTCAATTGGCTTTATGCTATAATAGTTCGTATAAATAATTTGATGGACAGTAGAAATATGACAGGAACGAGGATAAAATTTTGTTAACTTTAATAAGTAAAATTAGTACGGCAAAATCTCGGAGTGACAATTCTTCTTTATCCAGAAAAACCGGTATATTCCAGCCGGTACGAGGATTACATTTCCGGATTATGTTGATGCAAGATTATATCTTATTTCTTTTAATTGAAAAATGTGTTTTATCCCCACGAAATCTATTCCGCTAGAATATAATATTATAACTGAAAAAATATGATTTGCAAATCTGCGAATCTGAAAGCGAAAAATCCCCGTTCTTTTAACAAGCAAAATTTATTTAGCTCGCAAATTAATCTGAAACCAAATTAATTTTAATTTACGCTCATAAATTTCTAGAACAAACCTCACATAGAGTATTCTCCGACATTATTTAATATTTTCATCGATTAATTCATCGATTAAATAAATTATATCTCCGTTATTTGCAATTTTTGAAAAAAAAACTCGAAACCAAAGATAAGAAAGAAATATAAATTGCGAGAAAGAAATACAAATTGCGAGAGTGTTAATTTCAAATGGAACGAATAAAAAGATTTAGACTTATCTATGCGACATCGATCTATCTTTAGTTGTGACATGCGCAGCGACACAATCGTTTAAAGCGTGTGCGCGATTTGTAATTTGCTAATCGCAAATTATTGAATAAATATGGCAATGTTCAGGATACACGGTAGTAGCATTGTCAGACAAACATTCGAGAGCAGCGACTATTATCGATGATAAAGAGGGAGAGAGAGAGAGAGAGAGAGAGAGAAAGACAGAAAGGAGAGAACGTATGCAGAATCACAACCACGGTATCGTGTGGTACACCTGGATAATAGATTTTATACACGAACACGCTACGAGCAGCGCGAGTAAAATACCGGTTGCGCTACTAATTGTCGTTAATTGCCTACTCTATATGGCCAGTTTTCAAATGAGGTTTTGTCGCTCGGCCTCGCGACGGGTAAAAGTAATTGCGATTCATCACGTTACCGTTGTACCTCGTTCCACCACGATCATATCATTCAAATCGAACGTTTTTACAGAGTATCTATGGTCTTTCCGGCAGGAAATACGGTCCCGCATACGGTGGCTCATTTTTTTTCCATCTTTTTCCGCCTGTCGCTCTCACTCACCGGATAGCTTCGTCTCCCTCCATTTTTCTTCCTTTTTACTGTTTGTTTTCTGTTTCTTTCTTATTACTTTTCCCCCGCCAGGAGAGAAGTATTTTCTGCAGTCCGTCTTGTTTGTCACTATACTCACTATATTTTTGTCAATCTATATCGCTTTACTATTCTTTGTCACTCTTTACGTGTCCAAAACTGATATATTTTTCCTAATCATCTCTTTCTTTCATTTCTTTTCTCACATATCTGTTTCTTTATTCAACTCATTTTTCGTTTTTCACCATTAAACAGTTTGCGTACACTATGCGCCGAGAAAAAAGGACGGGATGACGGACCAGAGAATCAGACCAGAGAATTTCGTTTTAGTCGCGGCTAGCGGGTGGAATTTTCGTCGGGATTGCTAAGCCTCTAAGCGGCTTAGGATTTCGTTGTACGCTTCATGAAAAGAGCGAAAGAGAACGCGACGTTATAGTGGGACAAAGAAAAAAAAGAAAACAATGTAGTTTCGGAACGAGAGAAGAGAAAATTTCTGTTCGCTCCTGCGAACGAAATGTATTACAGGAAGTGTCGGTATTCAGACATAATCACACAATTCCATCTCTCTTCGTCAGCTTCTGCAATTCCGTTCGCATTCCTAATTTACTTCACTATTTGTGCGATCCTTTATCGCACTCTCCTCTCTTTCTCTCTACGCTCGAGTTACATAATCCGATATTATATCTAAAGCTTAAAGTATCAACTGACAATTATTTTCAACTACTATTATTGCGTTAGACAGCATTGTGAAATACATAAATTCTTTTTGTTCAATATCTGCAAAGACAAACTACATGACTGAATTGAATTTACTTTTAAAGAAACGAGAGAGCAATATTTGCTAAGTTCGCATGTTCTATTTTAATTCTGTTCTAAAAAAAATAAGCTGGCAATGGATTTTGGTGAAACGAAAGGTTGAAATTTATGATAAAACTGGCACAGTTTATGGAGAGTTCGCGATTCGTCAAGGTATCAAAATCTTTTACTATTGCTCATGCGAGTAACATGAATTGTCCCGGAGGCTACGGTCTCGCGATCTAGAATGGACTAAGACTCAAACACGGGTTGGTCGAATTCAAATCCCAAATGGCGTTCCTATGTTTATCTAAATGATATGTACACTGTGGCTTCCCTAGCGGTTTGGTACCCATCTTATAACACTTAACTAACACGTTCACAAAAGAGAGAGAGAGAGAGAGAGAGAGAGAGAGAGAGAGAGAGAAAAGATACCCCCTTATTTTCCAACGCTGTGCCGCGCGCACTGTTGTTCCATAATATACTGTATAAATAAATTTACACTGAATTTAGTAGTCGCTCTATCAATTATTAAATATTGTTTAACCATATGATAAATTATGTAAACGAAGTTTTTCGATATTATTCAGTATTGTGCACATATAGAAATAGAGAGAGGAATAATAATAATTATGAAATTTTAAGTAAAGTAGAAGGGGCAAATTTAAAATATATGATTTATTAACGTAGTCGAATGAATAGATACGACTCACGATTGTAATTTTGGACTGGAATATTTCGCAAAATCGAAATAGCGATGAGAAGATAGAATTATTGTTAACGTGAATAAAATGGCCTCCGCTCTGTGTGTGAGCATTCAAAAAAGATTTTAGCACAAAGAGATTGTTAATTAAAATATATCGCATGCTCGCGGGGATGAAATCAATATTTCTTTGAAATCGCATGTGGTCAATTTGTTTCATTTTTTTTTTTTTTTTTTTTAGTGCATCGCATAACCTGAGTACTTATGACAAGCGTCAGCAGGTAGTAATGGACATGATTGGACAATTTCTAGTGCCATCGCATGTATGTAGCGTGCATTTGACCATTGGAGAACATCCATGCCGCAAGATATCTATGATCCGTTCGCGTAACATCGTACGTTTGCAGTGTGTCACGTGCGACCGATGGCGGGATGCGAGAGCGATACACCAACATATATATGTGTGTATGTGGGGGAAGGGAGGAGGAGGGAGAGGGAGAGAGAGGAGAAACCTCGAATGTTCCCGGATAGTATAGAATGGTCAGATGCCTACGTACACACACATATACATGTAATATACGTATGTATACGTACATATACATACGTACATATAATAACGACGAAAGCGAGGTCAAAAGCCGACTAAAGGTTGATAGAACAGCCCTATCTGTTCAAGGCGCTCCATCATTATTGCGACAACGTTTGATCTACGTGATGCGTCGTCGCGCTCGGTAGATTCGCCTCCCCATCGTCGTAATTATAGCTAATGCGCCAAAGCCGCGCGGTCATGGAACTCGCGAACCGCCCGGTAATCCCTTCGATACGTTTAGATTTATTGACCGGACGAGCCAGCGCACCTAGGCGACTATGTTAGCCAGGGAACAATCGGTCACCAGTGAATAATTACATAATCTGTACTTAATCCATTAAAGATCGTCTGCTTTCTTTTCATCAAAACTATATTCTTCTGACTCATAGAACATAAAGTAGTTGTCTCTAACATAACCTATTTAAGAACAATTTTTGTTGAATGCAACATTGAAAACTAGTATTCAAATTCAAAATAGGAAACATTTCTGAAGATTAATTGAAAATAGGAGACATTTTCAATATTTACAATACATTTGAAATATTTGGGTTCAATAAAGAATTAATTATCCATGTAAATTATTAACAACAATTACAGCAAGTACTAGAACATATAGTGACTTTATTCTATTCGATAAATTTATTATACTTTCTCGTGTAAAATTTTTATAATGATTTCTAGGCTATCTATCAGTTCTTACATTCATGATTATCTTAAGTACAATTTTAAAATACAATCATAAAAAACTATCAATTACAGAGAGTATTAATATCTTAAAACATTTAAAAAACAATCCTTAAAATAAGAACTGACTATGAATATTAGTCTTAAAGCGTTGAATTCAGAAGTGTTGCAAGTTAAGTTATTACCTGTGTGATAAAAGAAAATTGTAGTTGTAAAAGCTGCTAATATATTTTTCTCCGATAAAAGATTTTTCCTTTAAAAAAATTTTCAATGAGATCATATAATACTATCTTTCAGTAAATATAGATGTTTTTAAATTAAAATGAAATCGATTATCGAAATATGATGATCGTTCATCAATGATTTAACTAGCGCCATTTTGACTCATCGATAATGCTTTCTATGAGTATCATGCAATGCTCTTTTGGTGCATTAGCGCATCGTCGAGCTAATTCGAAAGCGATCTTTCGAATTAGTGTATTCGCAGCCGCGGTTTCCGCGGCAATGTGCTTCTATGACGCGATCGATGAAACGCGAGCTGATTTCGAGACCACTTTTGTCTCAACCTGAAAGGTCCCCTCAGGTCAAATACTCCGCCATGAATGTTCCGCATTCAATTCGATTGTATACACGTGCGCTATGCAAGGAAGAAAAAGGAAAAGAAGACATTCCATATTCTTTATTCGATCGGGCATTGCTTCTCACTTCACATTCTTCATTTTTTATCTAGGTTTAACAGTGATTATAGACTGTTATTAAAGAAGCCATGAAAACCCAATCCTTAAATTAAACAACACATTGTTATTTTCATGTATGTCAAAATATAAATCAATTCATTTCTGTGGTTAGTTTCAAAGTAAACAATTATATTGACTCAATAAATAATTAACTTAATAAATAATTAATTAGTATAATTTAGTAAATAATTAATTAGAATCGATTTTTATGGATTCTCTTAAGTTAAGTTGTTTAACTTCATTGTTTTAATTAAATTAACGATACATTGAGTAAGAGCAGTGATAATTTACAGAAACAGAAAATGATTAAAAGTTGAGCATAATTTAAATTGACATTACAAATTTAACAATGTATTCCGAGATATGCACACTTTAGAAAATAAAATTGAAAGCATGTCACATATACCTATTTACTGTCACATATGTTATACAATATCTGTGCTCGTATCTCTAACAATAAGCTATGGCAGTACGACAGCCGTGTTATTCTTCTTGACAAATATTCCACGTTCTATCGTTCGTCCGTTTACAACGCGAGAAAGATTTCGGACAAATTCAATGTTATAACGTTTCGATACGATAAGATAGAATTCACTTGCGATGGCCAAAGGATTCGCGTAGAAATATCTTTTATCCGATCATCAGGTTCGTTTCGGTCCCTATATTCTTTTCGTTCGACGAGTTTTTCAAAGTTCACTTCGTAATTTATATTCCACCGGTGGTGCCAGAGCATCTTTATCGAGGATCGGAAAACCCTAATTCCCTCGAGGAATTTCGCACTAAGAATTTATGCTACGGAAACAATTTCCGATGCTCGCTCGTCTGAAAAACTCTTCGATACCTTCCGTTTTTTTAGATGGATTTAGGGACGGCGGAATGTAAACGCGACATGCACATACAAGAAGAGCGCGAACTACCTTGCACTGCGCACATGCATGAGTAATATTTAGATGTCATTTTATTTGAAATTTTACCTACATGGTCAGGTAAGAAATGTCTAGGGTGAATTTTATTAAGACTTTATACGAATATCTGATATGCAAAAGCAACTGTATCCAAAAATATAAGAAAATTAGATATTGGAATTCTGAATTTTTTAGTTTCTTGGTTATAAATTGGGCGTTTTGAAAATGTAATTTGTCATTCAATTTTCATCTTCAAGTTATGAATATACTTCAAATCTAATAAATAAAATCAGCGCGCAATTTATGAAACTAAAAAATTTATTTACAAATTTGCATATAAACATTATATTAAACTCCAAATATCCGTTCCGACCAAAAATCAAATTCTTTTTTTTATTTAACTTATTATTATTGATTTAAACTTCACTTATAATTGTTTTAAAAATGTGCAAGAACCTTATATAAAATCCTTTAGGGTTATGAACCCTAAAATCAAGGGAAAAAATTGCAAAAGCAGGAGTCAAGTTGCAAAAGAGTTAATTCTTTTTACTCTAGTTAGCTTCTAGATTTACTAATTTTTGTTTATTATTATTTTTTATATAACTTGTTTTGTCAATTTTTTCTTTGTATTTAATATTAAATTTGTATATGAATTTGATACAAAAAGGAGAAGGCATTGTATTTTTTCAATAAATGTATATACATGAAATATGAT
Source organism: Atta colombica (assembly GCF_001594045.1). NCBI lineage: Eukaryota > Metazoa > Arthropoda > Insecta > Hymenoptera > Formicidae > Atta > Atta colombica. The sequence continues at coordinate 1,865,046 of NW_017259243.1, read as the reverse complement.
GTTTTGTAATATAATAAATAAATTTTTTTTATTTTAACAGTAATAAAAATACTTCAAAATTTTCGTAAAAATTTTGTTGAATTCAATTTAACTATTTTTGCATTTATACAAAAAGTAACGGACACTTCAATTCTAAAATCGACTAAACTCTTTCTCCAATTGTAAAATCAGTCAAGTGCATTTTATTTTAATAAATAGAAATTGTATTTTTTTTCTCATATTGTATACGTTTTGTTCTAAACATGAATAAAAAAAAGTTTTATTAATAATTTAAATAAGAAAAAATTTTATACAAGTTTTTTTGTCAAAAAAAATTTCAAGTATAACGACCCTTGTTATTAATAGCTTATTCATATCTATGTTACATAATTTTCGTGGTGATTTTCCTTAACTATTCAAAATCCTAGCGATGCAATTTCCGAGGCGTAATTGTAAGATTATTTGAAAGTTATAAGATACCGTGTCGTATAATTGTTCTGCGGACAATTAACAAGCTAAAAACATGCACTATGCAAACTAATTACCATAATAAACTAGGTGTAACAGTCAACGTAGTGGCAACTAGCAGTATAATGTAATAGGCCGCAGGTCACTACAATGGTGCACGATTGTTACATCGCGTATGTTGTTGAGAAGATATATCTCACATTGTTTTTAGCAGTATACGACAGCAACATAACAAATTTAGTGGTATTAAATCATGGCATTAAATCACGGCTATGATCATAGGTACCCGTGCGTTGTTGAAGACACGATGCAGGAATATAAAATATTCCTGCCGTGATATAATTGAAATAGTTGATTCGCAATCCCACTCGGACGTATGTCACCAATTTGTCGTGATGTATAACGTGACATGGGAAATTGATAGATTCAATGTTCCATATATATGCGCGATCAAGATCCCTTACTAGGATGGTTGATAACGGAGGCGCGGAGTGCCGTCTGTATTTACTATCTCGGTAAACGGTCGTTTATTACTCCCACATATCCGGCAGTGCTAGCGTCGCTAAATCACTGTTTCAACGGGATTACGGGTGTGTACAAAGATAAGCGTCTAAACCTCACCCTCGTCCTAATCCTTCACTCACACGGTCGCGTGATCGCAATTGTGCGCGCGTGGCCTCAACGATTAGCCCCCCAGCAATTGTATTGCGTAGTATAATGTAATATAAACACCTTATGATTGCCCTTAAGGGACTAAGCAGGCGCAGTGTAACGATAAACCCATCTATTTGTAGAGGAGTTGGAGAGGTGAAACGGTTGGAAGATCACATGCCCATGACTCGCATTTAAATGGCCGCGGGGGAAGTGCGGGATCGAAAGTATTTCATTGTGTAACGTTTGAGAGCCAATGGCCCGGCAACGTGCTCTGGTGTAACTCTCGTATTACGCACGACAAAACGTTGGCCCTTTGTACTCTTTAACAGCTGAATGGGAATTATTCGGACTCGCGGCTGAACAACAGCCAACACGCGTCATACAATTAGCGCTATATCATTGTCGATTGTTGTTAATATCATCGTTAATATCATTTTATGTCGCATTTTCAAAAAATCCCAATAATAGATTTCTATCATTCTTTAAGTTGGAAGTTCCGATCGTTAAGCGCGCGCTTATAAATTTTAATCGTTAATTATAATTCTAAATCACTTCGTTTAAAAAATTTTACTATTGAATACACTGTTCGATAAAAGAAAAAAATTAGAACAAAATTAATCATTTCTCGATAGCTTTTTAAATGCTGAATATGAATCTTTCAAATTCCTTCATCACAGAGAGAGATTTTGAGAAATTTGCAGTTAAAATAGCGAAAAGGACTATTTCCATGTATTTTGTCATGTTATAATTATAATATATAACGTGCTGGAGAAGTTTTATTACAATCAAAATTAATTATATTATTATGATTTTGATTTTCAGTCTTTAAAAGGATTTTTTAGTATCAATTATAGTTATAATAAGATATTTAATATAAATTAAATATCTTATTACAAATATAGAATATATTGCGAAAAAGCTGATAGATTGATTTACGAAATAGCTTTTAATTAGGTTTTATTTAAATTTAATTTAAGAGCTTTTTAAATATAAATCACTTAATATAAATAAATCTGATGTCAAAATTAACAATTTTAAAATCATGAAAGATCACTTTGGCAACAATCCGAATATTTTACAAGTTTTGACATTCGTCATATTAAACCATTTTTATTTCATCACTTTGGACATTGGATTTGTATTCAGATTCTTTATACGAATATTTGTAATGCGTTATCGTTACAATAAATACTACGTGCCTCACATGAATCTCATTTCAAAAAAGTGAAATCTCATTCTTTTAAAGTGAAAATCACTACAAAAAATTTAGAGAAAACATAATAAATAGTAAGCTTACGTAGTAAAGAAATGAGATGGTAACATGTCTTGAGAAAATTTATTGGTATTTTTATCTTAAATTAGTTTTTCGAATCTTTTTTGTAATTATTCATATATGTATGCATAATACATTATTATGCATATAGGTAATAAATTTTAGACGAAATAAAACATTACATACAAATTAATGTATGTATATTATGCTTTAGAATGCTCTTGTAATTAAGATAATCGATTTAACCTGCTCAGCGCTGTGAACTCGTTTTTTTCTACGTCAACGCACAAAGAAAATCGTAACATAATGTTTTACGTTACGTTATGATTTTCTTTGTGCGTTGCAAGTTTACTATTATGTACAGGCTTCAGGTTTACGATCAATACTTAACGTAACGTAATGCGGATGTGTGTTCTGTGTGAAGAGCTTAAAAAGGCCTTAAGTTTAAATAAATATCATTGAAAGTTATTTGATAAACCATATTTTTGATCAATTCATTAATAGCTTTTCCATGATAGAATGCTCTTTAAGTATCTTACTAATCATTGCCGACACTAAAAAAATCCTTTTGAGGACTGAAAGTCCTAACAACATATTTAATTTCGATTGTAATAAAATATCCCCAACATGTATCCTTTATAATACGACAAAATATGTGAAAATAGTCCTTTTTGCAATTTTCAAAATTAATGGAACAATTGCAATGGAGAAATGGATTTGCATTCATCAGATAAAAAATTATAAAAAATGATTATTCTTGTTCTCGAATTAGGTGCTCAAAAGTCATTTTTTTGTCGAAAAGTGATTAAAGAATAGTATTATTCAATAGTATCAATAATTTAACTTTTAAACAAATCATTGATTCGAATATAGATATATGCAGACTATACTTACGTTTGTTCTTTCAACTCTTTATACTTTCTATTTTTTTTTTCCAACACTTAATCTGTCTAGTTACTATTATTTCAATTGTAGAAAATATAGGATAAAGTCGTCTAATATGAGATATCTTTTTTTAAAGACTTGTAATTTAATTTATTTAATTTGCAACCTTAATTCCTATTTTCGTGTCAATTTTATGGGAAATATATTCAAGATTTATCACCAAAAGTTAACTATACTTTGTTGTATTTTTGTAAGTTGAAATTTTTTTATCGAAAAATATGAGATACAAGCGTTTTCTTGTATGAGATAGAATCTCTAAGGAAAAAATAAAGGTAAGCTTTTTATACACGCTTTTATTATTACATATAAGTAGGAACAAAGAATTTGAATATTATACATAATAATTATATAATTTTTCGACATGTGTGTGTGTGTGTGTGTGAGTAATCTTAACAATAGAATCATTATTTTTAATATCTCATTCAATAGTATGCTTTGAGATATTAAATTGTTTAGATGCTCTCATATTAGCTAGGAATATCCTAAGTATTTCATATTACGATTTCCATGCCTTGCAATTTCATGATCATCAAATCTAATCTTTATAGTTAAACAAATTATTATATTACGTGTTTTTCTATTAATACGATCTTCACTGCTCTATCACTGCATGCAGACTTTATTACCAAATATTTATTTATTATATAATAAAACATTTGAAGACTAATCTCAATAAAATTTGACAACATCCAATTTCAAGAATCTTTTTTCATAATTATTATACGCATGATTTAATAATGAATTTTCTACTATGTTTCACTCTATGAATAATAAGTTCATAATAAAATCAACCATATGCACTTATTAGTTTAGTAGAAATCTCGCTATCTCATATTGGGAACCTATCCCATAATAGGCGACCTTACTCTAATATAACGCTACTACAGAGAACAGACATTATATCTTTAAGAGAAAATAATTTTGAGAACTCCAGTATATTTGCATATTACAATTACAGAATGGCGCGCGTAAAAGGAAATATTGCGCAGCACGATACATAATGTCAAATATCACAACGGACACGAATATTCACTATGGCATTCAACGCGTTAACATTGTAACAATCGATTAACGCGGTTTCTGGTTAGAGCAATAATCCTGTTGAACTGGTCTTTGTAAAACGAATGCTTTTGCACAACAAATAGAATCGCACGAATATATCGAAATAACACGACGCGAAAAGTTATCGATTCTATTCGAATACGACTACTTGCATGCAAATACCTATCATTTTCTTTCTCTTTATCTGCCACTCTTGCATATCCACGTAACATGGCCAAAATGCATACGATACGAATTCTGCAACTTTCTTCGCCATCAAAACGTTTCTGTGAACGCTCGTTACATTCCCGTCTACAACGAATGTAACTCTGTCTCTCGACGTGGTCGACAGATCTTCCTCGACATTTACGGGACGAGCGACGATACATCAGCGTCACCCCTAAAGATTTCATCCCCTATGGCTCGGCCATCAGTCCAAATGTCGGGCAACAGCGGCTGCCTGAGATATGAACTTACATTTCGAGATTAGAATGAAATTCGGTGAATTTATCGTATAAAAAATTTATCATGATTAATATAGTACCGAGAAGTTAAATGTACATTTATCTCTACACATTGGAAATTCAAAATAAATTCAGAAACTGATTTGCTTCTTTAACGAATAAAAATAGAACATAAAATCGTAGTCACAAGAGAGATATAGTAAGATAAAGTACAGCCAGGGAACGTGTATAAATATTTATCGTTTGTAGACTTTTAAATATTTGCTTTTCATTTTCTGCGCATTAGGTATTGTTTCATCCGTATTCAGTACATCTATCATACATAAGTTTTTTGGTGGCACTAGTATTCGCTTTTATTAACTTTTAGTACCAATAAAATAGTAGTAAAATTTACATTAACGCTAATGGTATACGGTTTACGATGCAGCGACTTTCTAAATCTCAATAAACTTGGTGTAACCAAACACCTCTTTTCCTCGGCTGGAAGAGATTGCCGCTAATATGGTGCGCTAAGAACTCGGGGTAGGGGTGCGACATTATCGATTTCTCGCTATCGGGTGATCCGATACCTCGATAACACACGTCCGCCTCACGCTGTACGCCGACGAAATGGGAGAACTTTTGACGCGCGATAAAAGTTTCTCGACATGACTGGAAAAGCTTCCAGAAGCATCTATCTTTCGCAAACAGATCATCGATGCTCGTAATTTCCGCAAGGTTCGCACTTTGACGAGTTCATCAAATCGCATTTTTATCGTGCTTAATTAAGACTGTTAATCGCCGCTCAAATTGAGCGCGTTATGAAGGAACTTAAAACGAATAGATAGCATGGCCACAGCCATGCCAAAGTATATCGGAAAATGTCAGAGTATGGTAGAGAATAAGTCATGATGAATAAGAGTAAACCTACAGATTACACAAGAGCGTCGACAGTATAAACTGGATGAGTTCAGAGTTCATACGATGAAAGCAGAATAAGCTGCAGTATGTCAGACTCTTTTTTTTCTCTTTTCTTTTTTTTCTGTGTCGTGTAAGCGACATCTTTTGCGAGAATTCATCTTTTTCAGCGCGCGCGCTCTGAAAAAAATTAAAAGGAACGGTAAATACGAGCTATTATCTCTCGCAAGTCGCAGTCAAAGGATCTTTTCCCCATGTACGAGTCCAGACAACGACAAAATTTAAGCGTAATCTAAAAAAATTACATCAGCTGTTTTCAAATCAACACTTTTGTTTGTAAATCGTATAATTATATCAGGTCAATAAAGCTGACATATATTTCATATTGTATGACAAGATTTTTCAAGTATCTGTTAATTAGCTGCAGAAAAATTCTCAGATCTCTCTGTCTTGCAGCCGTTCAATACGCTCAAAAAAGTTTGCCACACGCATAAAATATTAGGCTATAAGATTAGACGGTACAAACACTTTGAAACATTTGATTGATCAATCGAAAGAAAGAATTTTACTAATTACAATGAAAAAATGCTTCCAAGTATTTATAGCATCAAGTAGACCGTAGTTTAAAATTGAAACCATAGAAACAGTTACATATAACAGCAATATTAGTGCAACATTTACAATGTTACCGAAGTGTTATTGGAATGTTGTAATGCTGCTGCAATATTGCTGGAATTATGCTGTGTGTTATATGGGATATTATCAGCGAATATTTTCCACTTGCCCACTGCGAATCCCGCGAATTTCGTGATTCAAGCGTTAATTCTCGTATTTCAAGATACGAAATTTTTTCAGCAAGTTAGATAAGGTCGTAACGCGACATTCCCGGACTCACCCGCGTTATAGTTAGGCGACGAGAAATCACCGGTCCGGAATACCACCGAGCGGCGCGGCGGCGACGAGAGCGTATAAGAGGAAGAGGGGCGGAAGGGGATGCTCGGTGCACACTTCCATCGTAATTCAACGAGAATGGCCGTGCCATCAAATGCGACGATACCGCAGCGCAACCTCGAATGCTCGTAGTATACATACATACAAGCGAGTGTGTGCATTCACGGGTCCTGTATTAAGGCGAATTTGCAATATTCGACCGATAGTATGACTCGATCGAACGGCGTTGAACGTTTACGCTTAAATATCCGAACGGGACGCCTTTCGTGTCCCAGCCTTGTCTCTACATCGCCCGAACGCAAATATCCTGACTTAAATATATAGCTTCGTACACGACCCGCACACCATTTGTTCCTATTCCGGTAATGCAAATAGTTTCTCCCGAGTACACTGACACGATATAATCGAATACCCGCTACACGATTTAGTTACAGAGTTAGCCGGAGGAAATGGTCCACGGATTAACAAATTAATACTAGCAAAACTAACCAGAGGCTAGATATTCGTAAATTCTATTAAGTACTAGTAATGTCTATTGGTAATTTTCCTTATAAATCTAATTAGCAGAGTCTTTACAAAAATCTATCTTCATATTAAATAAAAAAAAGCAGAGCCACAGACAGATTCACTCTGGATTATACGAGGGACAGATAAAAATTTCAGGAGGCTTGATTTCTCACAGAGGAATCTGTCGTGCGCATAATTAATGAAATTTAAAAAACCTATAATATTTCAAGTACGCAAACTGTTTATTTACTGTGTCTTATACTTGTATTGATCTTTAAATTTTTTTACAGCTATTTATAGAAAAAAATTGAATACTAACGAATCAATCGAATTAAACGAAAACTTCTTTTATAAAGAATTGAACGATAATTAATTTCTTCTAGGTAGGAAATTATACTATAATAAAGTGATATTACATACTTGATCCTATTAGAGATCTAATTCGATGTCTCGTGAGAATGGAGGTGGATCCAAAGGGATAAGGGATGTTTCGTGTCAGAGCTAGTTGGACGCGGGCTTACGTTCGCCGCGCGATTCGACAGCCGCGCGCGTCTATCCGCCTGTCATTAATGTATCGCCATATATATACGTACGCTGGTACCGCGACGGGTGGTACCTCCGGTATACCAACGGTGTGTTGTGCGCGTCGAGCAAACACCGGTTCGCTACACGGTAAACATATCGGTGCCCACGATGGAGGCGGACATGGACGAAGGCCGACGAGGGGGGAGGGGGAGGGGGGAAGGGAAGGCAAAAGCGACGATGGGGGTTGAAAGCGGAGTGAGTGAACGAGCGGACGAGTTTGTGGGCCCCGAGAGCGCGGGCGCGCCACGTCGGTGTGTCGCTAGTAATGAATAGGACATAAATCTGCGGAGGTTCTCTCTCTCTCTCTCTGTGCCGGTAACGTCCCTGGGATCTCTGTGGCTCTCTCTCTCTCTCTCTCTCTCT
>NW_017259243.1:1835964-1856819 GCF_001594045.1 Atta colombica | reverse complement strand
TCTCTCTCTCTCTCTCTCTCTCTCTCTCTCTCTCTCTCTCTCTCTCTCTCTCTCTTTCTCTTGCTAGCGCCATTTACGCGTCTATAGACGCAAGCACGCGCGCGTACTGGCGACGGCGGGGAATTTTCCAGGGCGACGCGAGTGGACGTAATGGACGTCCACTTTTACGAATACGCGTTCTTCCGTTTCCGCGACAACGCAGGAAGCGATGGAGACGAGTGGGTTTTATTCGCTGGTAGGTAAACGATGGCTCCAAGCGACGGTATGGCGGAAGAAGTGCTTCGGGCAACACGGCGTTCGCACTTTTTTACGGCCGGAAACTGTATTCGCGAGTATCGGTCATTTTTGCGAGTTCGGAGCATCGTTCAAGATTTGTATAGATAGAATAGAGAAGCAAACGGATGAAATAGTAAATTATTTCTTTTCCATAAAAATTTAACGTCGCAAATACGTAAAACTCGATAAAAAAAAAACTAATGGACGGCTCATGCTGACTGTTCTAAAAATTATTCGAAAAGATTACTCTGGAATTAACCGAGCAGCAAAAGAAAAAAAAAGATATGCGGATTTATTTTTCGCGTATTGGATACGTGAATGATAATGAATTATCTCTCGCCTCGTCGAGGTTTGCTCTATTTATGTGCTATACGTTTTCGCGAGAATCCAATATATTATTTTTTATATATACGCGATAACGACCACAGCGAGAGAAGCGGTGATGCAAATTCTAGATCTACTTTGACCCGATCATGGGCCAATACCCGCAACGATATTACTTTCTGGTCAGTCCACGGTACATCTCAGAGATCATTTTCATCTCGCCAGGTCTACGTCGAGAAGTACGTGAAGAGGATCCGCTTCCGCGGTCCGGAAGCGGGATAGAGCGAGAAAGATGGACGGATCGACCAAGCGGCAGGTTTAATTTCCGGTCGGGTAAATTCTAAAGTGGCGAAAAGCTGATCGCGATTCGATGGAAAATACCGGGAGAACGCTAGGGAGAAAATTCGTATAAATATCGTAGGCAGTTGAGAGAAAATAAATGAAACGATGTACATCAATGGAACAATGATTTAACTAAATCATAGTAGTTGTAACGTGATCGTTTCTAAAGTTACTAAAACACGTTCATATTTCTAGAATATTCTCTCCAAGTCGCCAAGTTCTTTTTCTTTGATGTTTGTTTTCCTTAGACAACTTTTCCAGTCTTTTTTATTTGAGTAAACCATTTGGAAACGGTCGAACTAAAAGGCTTTTACGTTCATATGCCGTCTTATATTAACTAACGAGTAATTTCTAGAGCAAAGTGTCATAAGTTTGATTAAGTTTGAAATTTTACTATCACTCAAACATGTATAAGTAATGTTTTAAAATTTAACAGTATTATAATTTTCAAAATGCTAAGGTAATTTTGATAATAATTGTTCGCCAAGTCCTCCATTGGAGGATAACGTACTGTTGACCCGATTCGGGTAATAATCGATAGATGCTGAATGGTTATTAAGTATTTGGCAATCCAACAATTACATGGTCTGTGATGTTCATAATGTTCAGCAGATGCAACGTGACTGAGTAATGTATTAATGACAAAGCTAGGCAGAGCCTATCAATATCGCATTAGCAATAAATTCATAATACTGATTATAAATTCAAACTGTATACCAAAAGCATGATTATTAACATTAAAAATAACAATAAATATTAATAAATATATAAGAAACGCCATGACATTTTTGTTAACATTTTTTTTCAAATTCGATTATCCTGTTATTATTCATTACAACTTATTACGTTACAACTTATATCTATAAAACATAAATGTAGAAAAAAGACAGTTAGATGTGAAAAAAAAATATATTATCTATATGTCATCCTAAAGAATAAATTACAGAATTATTTTAACATGGATGATAATTAACGCTCATTTTATTAAAAGCACTCTGAGGATGTAGATCACTTTATATTGTTATGCAAAATTTTCGTACAATAAATATTTTGTTATTTTAAGATTTAACGATATTGAAGCAGGCAATTTAATAATGTGAAATGATAATGAACCATTCAGTCTGACACAACAGTTTCCGCAATTTGGTGTAGCATAAAATATACTTACTAATTAATGAGTAATTTATTTATGAATTAATATTATAATAAGAGGGATAATTTACGTACACGTTTATCATTTGATCAGTTGATTTTGATATAATCTGTTCGATTATTAACTGCTTAACAGTAATAATTTTTGTAACAGTTTTTATTGAAGAACAGTTATTATTGAATAGAAAGCTAGATAAAAGCTAATATAAAAACTATTTATAAAAATTATATTATAAAAAAATTCGTATTTTGTGTAATAAAAATTTGAAAAATTTATTATAGTTAAAATAAAATATTAAACGTAAAAGATTTAATTCATGACATTTATTCGAATTTATGAAACAATTCGTAATTGAGAAGATACGGAAATTATTCTGATATACTTTATACACGCAAGTCACGCAAAATTTTGCATAATATTAAAATGGCAAAACTTCTGACCATATATTCAGCAATGTAACTTTTGATTAAATGTTCCTATCCTAATGTATTTACATGAAAGAGAAAATTAATTGTGCATTGTTAAATTCATAATGTCTAATTATTCAATTTGAGTTATTTTTAATCATTCCTAAACGTCACTGCTTCTACTAAATATGTCACTAACTGTATTTAACTCAAATAATGGAGATGAATAATTTAACTCAAAAAAAATGTATTTTAACTCAAATATAATTTATTATTTACTAAATGCCTACGTTAATATGAACGTTGTTTAATTTGAAGCTAATTATATAATAGGAATTGATTTACATTTTGACACATGAAAAGTTAAAAATAACAAAATATTTTTTTTAACTCAAGTAATTAGATTACCATTATTTCTTTAATATTTAACGGTATTTAACCGTCATCATTTTTTATGTCAAATAGCTGATTACAGTTCTGTTCAACAGAAGCGGAAATATCAATTTCATTTAATTTTATTTAAACTCGTATTCACAGCTGGCTAGTTGGTTAGCCAACTAAATTCGGGGACATTAGCTGCCTGTATCTCGTTCAAGGATCCTTGAATTCTCCAAAACCCTTCAAAATAGATTTCAGTGTTGAGACCAACGCGTCGAGAGGGAAGCAGTGCGGAAAACAATTTCATCAGCTTCGTTGTCACTAATCAGCACTTTGGCAGCGAGCAAACGCTGATGAAAAATTCTCATTGAAATCTCAGGAGTCTTTTTTCTTCGCGGCTGTCTCTACCGCGACGCTATTACACTGCTGGCCGAACAATATCCTTTCCTCACGACGACGTAGAAAATCGAAAAGTCGGCTGGGAGACAGGCAGAAGAAAAGGCCGAACTGGAGCTCTAGAAAGGAGACGTCCCCATTCAGCAGTAGCTTAACGATCTATCCTTTCGGAACGACAGCACATCCTCCAACGCTCTCCCGCAATCTCTTCTATTCTCGCTCGTATCTACCACATCACCGCGTCACTGTGCCTTATTCTCCGCTATTCCTTCTTTTCATTTCACTCTTTTCCTTTTTCTCATGCTTTCAGCAGCGATATCCAATTATTCGAAAAGATTTAAAGGGAAAAAAGAGATATACGTCAAATGATCTTTTTACTATTCAATAAAATAGCAATTGATATAAGAAAAAACTATTTTTTAACGTGACAGAAAATTATTGACTAATTAAATATAATACTGCAAAAATGAAATTATTCTTAACAAACGATCAAATGTCTGTCATTTTTACAGCACTTTTAAAAACTACTCTTTTTTTACTTAGACTTATAATTTTTTTTTAATTATGCTTTTTGAATAATGATGATTTTTATGATATTTTATAAAGTTAAGTTAGTTTACTTTTGACTATTGATAGAGTAATGTTTACTTAATTCATTCATGGTAATAATTCAAAAACCACATTTTTTTAGTTACGTCACTTTTTGAGTAAGGGAACAATATAATTTATATGTAGATAAGTTTAAAATGCAAATTGATAATAAAAAATAATCATCCGGTAAACTAAAGTGCGTATGTATAATTATGCATCTCATAAAAGTGACTTAAAAAATGAGTTAAAAAATGATTTTTATAATAATCATTTTAGAGTCATTTTGATGTCACGATGACTTGTGTTCTACTTGAATATATCCAGTCACAAACGTTAGTTCAATATCATCTTTTATGCATAAGAAGACTGTTAACGAAGGGGGAGTTAATTGCACGATTGTATCTCAGCGGAAAAGCATAGAATTACGCAGAAATACCCTCGTTCTTCGCCCGGAATCGTTCATGAATTCGCATTGTGGGTAAATAGCGCAGATTCAAAAGCGACGAAAGCCCTTTTGATATATTGATGCCTTCTGCGGCATTAACCGAATTTTCAATGCATAATGATTGTTTTTTATATGCTTGTTATATCCTTTAATACACGTTTTGCAGAAAGCATCTTTCTTTCTGATGTTTCAATGAGCATTAAAGGTACTAGAATTAATTCGCATTTGCAAGGAAGAATGAAAAGACACATAATGACTACCATTCTCTTTTACAATAAACGAGTCGTTGCTCGGGTGTAGATATGTAAATGATCTCTTAAGTCTTTCTATATTCGCGCAATACTGTACAAACGGTATAATAAAATCATTCTCGCTGGTCCATTTCATTCTATTAATTGGTTAACATTAATGACATGAAGTCATTATGAAAATTTATTATAGAATCATAAAAATTAATACAAAAATATTCTAGTAAAAATATTAATTTTCTATATCCCTAAAATAGAGAAGATACGTCATTTTATTTTACATTTGAAACGGACATACAATATTTCGAAAAATTGAAATTCTGCAGTTCTAAAAAAAGTACGACACAACGTCGAAAAATTCATTGCACCGAAATATTATTATTTGAAAATGTCACTTTCAGAGATATTCACGAATACGAGAGTGTTGAAAAATCACAATTTCAAAAAACCGGAAAAACAAACGGTACGCTGAAAAGCCATGAGAGGTGAACGATTGAGATATACGATTTTTACTTAATAACATTTCGTGATAATTTATTCTTGTTTTCTCGATTTTTACATAGGGAATAATTTATTTAAGAATATAGTTTGAAATCTCTCAGGAGAGTGATATTTCAAAATAACAATATAAAACGATGATGTTGCCGAAAATGCACTTAGATTAGATCCATTGTATAGAACAGCAGTATTTCGATTTTTCATCGATTTTCGTCCCCGGAAGATTCGTTGAGATATAACGCATTCGAACGAACTGTGCTCCGCTGCGTTGCATGAAAACAGAAAGCTTAGCACGAGATATATCGAGTAGCGATATATCTCGAGCGTAGCGTAGTTTTTCCGTTGCTTTTAATCCCACGTACCAGCGATGCTATTATTGCCTACAATTCAAGCACACGTTGACAGCCGGCAGTCGATTATTTTCCCCGCGGTGAAACATTCGTGCCGCGGTATCTCGTAACCGTAACCATCGGCGGGCTCTCTCTCTTTCTCTCTCTCTCTCTCTCTCTCTCTCTCTCTCTCTCTCTCTCTCTTGCGCGCGCATTCGTTAAATACCGCCCGAATTTATGCTTTATGCGATCTGACAGTGTAACGAGCGTGAGCGAAACTTTATCGGATTACAATCAGAATACCTCCTGCGGCTCCGTTGCTTTCGATTCGATTAAAATTGCCCAGGGCTCCTATTATCGAGACTGGTTGATCGTTTTTCCTATATATTTTTTTTCTTGCGGAAGTCGTAGCTTACTTCAGAGCAACGAGTACTTTTATTCAGGAGCAGTAAACAATTTTGTATTATCCTCATTCGTAAAATTTAAATTGTTTACAACAAGTTTCATTTTCAGAGCAAAGATCTGTGATTCGAATATGCAAATTTATAAACAATATCAAAATATTCTTAGCAAATTTTATTGCTAAATATTGTATTTAACAGTATTATTTTACTGGAAAAAAAATCAAAATATTCGCAAGCAAATATTACATGTAACGTTTTTTTCATTATTTGTTAATTGTAAAAAAATTTGAGTGATAACAAAATATACATTTCTATGAAACACATCATTTTAATTATAAAAGAATGAAGTAAATAATTTATTTTCTAGGAATAAAATTTTATTTCGCTATATTTAAACAAGGATTTATCACAGTAAATATATCTCACAAATAAATTTTTAAGTATATTTTTCTCAGTATAGATCACAGAATCTTCGCACACAATCGTATTTAATGCAACTATACATTCCATATAAATCATACATTCGCAATCAATTTGATTCAAAGTCTTCTCAATACCATTGAGAACATTTGATAAATTCTCTGTCAGACAGAGTGTACTTGAGATCATTTCCGCATTAACGTGCAAACGTGTTAGGTTGATACTTCGGCGTGGTTTTCGTGATATATGGCGGTGATTGCGCGGTGAGGAATGGCGTGCTGAAATTCCAACGAAGTTTCGTTAACGATGCGCCACGATGAGGCGTCCGACGCGTAAAGAGCGCAGAGTCATTCGAACAATCTCCCTTTACGTCCTCCATACCCACGCGTTCTCGAGAGACGTGATTTCACGATACCGCGATTTTACGACTCATGCAACTGAATTATTGTCTTGTAAACGCGTTATCCAAGAAAATAATAAATGATACAATGCTTTCTACTACATACGAATTTTGCATTGTTCAACGAAACGTGAAAGATAGACAGGATAGATAAACGCTACTATCGCCTTATCGTAATAAAGATTAACCTTTAAGTTAGTGGAGTGCTTAAAAATATAAAAAATATAAAAATAAAAATTGAGAATTTCAATTTTTATTTTTATATTTTTCAGTATATATAGAATTAAATTTACGTTATATTTATATTCTTATGAGATAAAAGAATGTAAAAATAATTCACTTTAAAACTTCTAGGCAATTCGTTTTTTTTTCCTTTTTCAGGTTTGAAGATAATTATGCACAGAATGCTGTAGCCACTTATTCTAGTTAAAGGTAAAATGATAAAGTGTCATAACAATTTTCTCTAAATATATTTTCTTTGTAAAATAAAAAAATTTGAGTTTTCGTAAGATTCTTATATTACTTTTACACACACGCATACCTACATACATATACACATACACAAATTGCATTTGTACAATGTGTAAGCGAGTCACGCAATGGCCAGCCGCACGCGTAACGAGGTAAAGAAAGGGAAACGTTTAATTAAAAAATTCCAGAGACAAATTGATTCGTTTCACTACGGTATTCTCGTAGTTAGACAGAACTATGCCGCCATCTTTCTACCAATGTCGATCGAATAGTTATGAATCCTTTACTGAAAAACTATCATATCGCTAAATTATCAGTATACAATTTAGAGCATGCAGTCGAAAGCAATAGGATCCTGAACGTTCCGCATGTACGTTTTGTTTTATTTAGATAAATTCGCAGAGGTACGATGTATGCCAATATTGCACACACGATAAAGGATATTGCATTTCATCGTTATGAAATAAGCGAGAGGAAAAAAAATGTAGATTTAATCTTCAATTGTTCAATTTCTCTCGATGTTTCCTCGCTATAATTACGATGTCAGAGATCTGTCGTTTATGAGATCTAAGCGAATCATAAAAGAGCATCCAAAGAGCACGAAAAGTAGAAAAGCTACATAGTATTAGCGATCGTGCGTAAAGAACAAAGTTCGCCGATGCACTGAGAGAAATAATTTTGTTATAAGAACAAATCAAGGGAAAACAAACAGAATATTTCTTAAAAAACCGATCGATTTGTTACGATTGCAAATTAATTCATCAATGTAACAAATAATAAATAGTATTGCTAGCAAATAAAAGACTCATACATATATATAAATATATAAAAGTCGTAAATTGCCGGATCCCAAATCGTAAGAAATTGACCAATTCCAATCAAGTATTCTCTCTACATTTGATTATGTTTGATCGGTTTCCTATGACTTAAGACACCACGATCATCTACGAATTCTATGTAAACGAGTCTAAAGTCTATCCAAAAAATAGATTAGATTTCTATTGGGTTGTCCGGAAAGTTCGTGCCGACTTAACTTAACTAACTTATATAATTTAATAAATGTATATTAATAAATGTATATTAAAATTTAAATTTTCTACGTTTCAATTTTCCTTCAACATCGGCACGAATTTTCCGGACAACTCAATAGATATAGTTTGCTTCTGTCACTAATAATTGGTTGGAATAGCAGACTAGCAACAAACATAATTTGTTGTCACATATTTACTGATCACCGGTTAAAAGGTACTGGTGGCTTGCTAAATTAACAAAATTCTTCCTCTCAGTGGAGATGCTCGACGTCAGCGATCTGCAGTTCGTGAATGGAGATGTGCGAGTATCGTTACGCTTGAATGTAGTACGTACGTATACGCACGAAGCAGCAAATTCGACGCACGGTTTGTGTGTGCGCGCGCGTTCACGGCGAGCGCTCGAGATAAATGAAATTCATAAGATGGGGTGGTATCCTTGAGACGGGACTTTCCCGTGCCGGATAAGCGATAGTTTCGCGCAAGACGAAGCGAGAGAGAAAACCCGCCGAGGTTAGTGTGGAGGTCAGGGGGGCTCATGCAACAAGTGACGTTATTAGGTTGGCGCTGGAGGGTTGCAAGGGAGAGAACGGAGCGAATCATAATGCATAACTCTTGCCCGTCCTTGTCTTACTGCTCGCGCGCGCACGGCCATTCAACTTGGAATTGTTCGTGCCAGCTTACCAAATCGCCCCCCCGAAGATCAAAAATTAGTAACTATTCAATGAACTAGATGCCACGTCATTTTTATAAGATTCATTAAGAAAATAATAACAAAATCTTATTATAGTCTTTATTAAATCTTATATATCATATAAAATTGACATTAAAGTCCTGAAATTCATCAATATGAGTTTGCCGATGATATAATTAGAAACTCGTACATGTTGTGTTATAACGTTTTAGATTTTCAACATTATCGAGAATTGAGAATCTGCGTGATCAGTTAAATTGCAAAATTTCTTTGTGTAACTCTGATCAGGAATACGTGAGCAGTTTGAAAGTCAGTAACTTTTTGAACAGAAATTATGTTGAAAAATAAATCAAATTTTGGTTAAAATAAAAAAATAAAAAAGTCACTGACTTAAACTATCCACGTACTTTAGTTTAGAAATTGAATGGAAAGACAAATAATGGACTTGCCAAGTTTTTGATAAGGATAAGAACCCACAATTCTCATATTCGCCTGTTTTAATCTTTCTGATAAGCTCAGATTATGATATCCATGGTGAACTTCAAAAACTCGTTTGTGCTCGGATTGTTG
The DNA here is from genome assembly GCF_001594045.1 of Atta colombica. NCBI lineage: Eukaryota > Metazoa > Arthropoda > Insecta > Hymenoptera > Formicidae > Atta > Atta colombica. The sequence goes on along the minus strand of NW_017259243.1, from coordinate 1,847,445 downwards.
CCAAGTTACGTTGAGCTCATTCGTTCTTGTCGTCCGTTACGATAATCGTCCGGTCCGAAGACGTGCTCCGTTCTAGAAAACTAAATTTCCATTCCCGTTTCTCGACGGTGGTGAACCGCGAAAAGAGAGACCACGTCGCCGTAACAGAGAAGACAAAGAGGCTTTATTATACGAGAAGAGCGATGGAAATTGAGAACGGCAAGGGCGGAGATTGGCAAGGATGCCGGGTGTTCCCCTTGGCATCGAACGGCAAAGACGACCACCTTATATCCGCAGAATTCAGATTATTATCGTTCAAATCAGTTATCATCCTTTCTTTTTCGTTATAATAGGTTAAAATGCATTTATCCGCTAATCATGCGTCGTCGTTTCGATTCTCTATGTTGCGTTATTGAGAACGTAAGTTCTCTTTGACCGCAGTTTAATTCACTCTTCGGTCTTTTTATCTTAGAAAAGAAGGAAAAATCTATTAAAGTGAGATTAAAGTTAATATTTGATGTTTAAGACTGCTTTATTCTTCCTATTTCTTTTTTCATTCTTTCGTGACTTTAAAGATTTAGCGTCAGAGGCGATACTGATTAAAGTATAATTCATCCAAACAGCTGTGTGATAAATGTATAGGTATATAAAAATCTATAACTTACCAATACACATCTAAGTATCATAAAAATTCGATCTCGCTTGAAGGAACAAAAGAAACTCTTTAGAGTTAAAAAGGATCTTAAAGATATTGTATGATCGAAAAGTATTCTACACGTATAACACGGACATAGCAGCGAGAATGGAAAAGGGAGTGACGGAAAAAAGGAGGGAAAAAAAAAAATAGAAAAAGGAAAACCCATTGGACGACAGGGACCACCGTCGTGTGTCGTCAAGCCGGTCGTCCTTTTTCCGCGTCGTGGCCCTCTCTGTCTCTCAGCACTTGATTTCCGTCTTTCCCATTTTCCTCTTTCGTTCCGTATCTCCCGGACCTCCTGCTCGTCCCGCCCTCGTCTTCACCCCGAGTTTGCCATTTTTGTTTGTATTTCGTGGTGATCGTAGACCGGAAACGGACGTCCGCGCCGTGAAAAATGGCCGCCGTTGCACTTCCGGTACGGGAACGTTCTCCTTCCCCTCTCCCCGTTATCCCTCTCCACGCAATTCCCTCTGCCCTGAATTCTACTACTGACGCTCTCGTCCCGAGCGAAACGCGTTTCATCCGACCAACCCCTACGGCGGGTTCTACCTTTCTGCTCTTTACCATTGTCCTGTCCGACTTTGGTCATCGACCCGCGTCCAAACCGTGACCATTTGATGCAACGCGCTACACATGTTGCTGACGTCGTGCAAACCAAGCGTTTTATCATAGTTCCGTGAACTATCCAATTGCATGTGATTGTAGTAATTGTCACTCGACACTTCTGCAAACCGCGCTATAATTATGCTGAGAGAGAGAAAGAGAGAGAGAGAGAGAGAGAGAGAGAATCCTAATAACTAATCGTCGATGTGTATTTTAGCGATCATAATTAAAAGTAGAATTCTGGTCGCAAATACATATCTATAATATTAGCGGATTAGAATTTATTTAACTTCTCTCCAATTTTGCATTGTTCAATTATCGATTGACAGAGACTTTGAATTAAAAGCTTATCATTTTAATTCACTCACTATGTACTCTGTTTTAGGAAAATTTCAAGAATGTATTGAGCTGATTCTATCCGATATACTCAGGGTTTTGGGAATGGATTCGACATTATTGCTGCTCCTACTGACCGGTAAGTTTATAAAATACTGTACTTCTCGCCAAGTAATTTGGAAGAAGCGTCGGGGTTCTTCGGCGTTGACTTGGAGTCATTAACGTAGGATCTACAATTTTAGATGGACTTTCACGCGGAGAATATATCTAAAAGTCCCGGCACAAAACTTTGGTAGCAAGTCCCACTTGTTATAAACTTCGGTCCGGCAACGCTCTCCCCTTTGCAACAATGAGTTATTCCGCAATGTTGAGGAAATAAAACGGTTCGTAAACTGGAAATTTCTCTCGCGTCTTATTTACAGTTAATAAAACTGTCTCATATTCGTGTAAAGAAAATAAAATTGTTTGCGGAAATAACATCGCAGTAGCTACAAATAAGTAAAGGCAAACTCGTTTATTCAACAATCGTTTCATGAACTGTTCAATTGTGACAAAATTGTTTCTTATATTCAGTTTCACAATATGAATAAATGTAAGGTAAAAGAGAAATAACTTTATGTTATATATTGTAAGCAAAAATCGAAACTTCATTTCAAGACTTGAACCAAATTTTCGGGAAATACAATATCGATATTGTATCTCCTGAAAATTTTGTATTCCACGATAGAGAAAACTAATGTTACCACAGCTTTAAATGAGTCTTCGAATGGTTCGAATTGAGTCACCGCATTTCCATCTCCAGGCACACACGAATGTGTGTAAAGGACAAAATAAAATTCGCAGTCTCCATCGAAGCGAGAAGAGGCATTTGGGGAAAGTGACTTCGATTTGACGCTCCGTGAACTTGCAGAATAACCCGACCCTTGCCTGGGGCCGCGGCCGTAGAAAGAAAGACGAAAAAGGCGAAAAACGCGTCCATTCGTGGCGAGCATCTATGTTCGCGCACGATGCCGATGGTCCACGGTCCACGGTCGATGACCACGTGGAAGGTAGGAGCGAGGACGAATGCGAGAGCAAGAGCGGGAAAAACAGAGTGGAGGAAAAAAGGAAGGAATACGTTTGGTTTGGCAGTGGGCGGGTGGGCGTCGAACTCGGGACATCGCGCGCGGATGACGAGTAATCGATCACGAGCACTCTGCCAACACTACGTGGCGAAGAGCACGGTGGTTCTCATTCGACACCAAGAGTGGAGAAATTTCCTTTCCCACGATAAAACGTCGATCGGCTGTTTTCAAAAATATAACAGTTGCGAAACTGTGAAAGATGGAACACGATGACGTGACGGGAAGGGAAGGGATCTATCTAGACGATTAGTCCGACATCTCGGAAAAACGTATCAGAAATTGTCGAAGTGACTTCCCTCGGCTATAATACATCTTCCTATCGCTTCGTTGATAATAGTAGAGAGAGAGAAAGAGAGAGAGAGAGAGAGAGAGAGACGCGTTGATCTTCGACACGTCGGGAATTAGTTTCGGAATGAAATTCGATACCTGTCGGTAGCATCGGCAACTCGCGGAGAAGAGCCGGCCATCGGGAGCTGTCGCGCAAATCCTCGAGCATAGCTGAGAGCCATGCGCCGGAGATATTTGCGGACGAGTTCGTAATGCTTTCACGAAAAATACAGAAACCCCCGGCAGGCAACCCGTCCCCCTTCGCACCCGGTTACCCCGGCCGTCCCTGTATCGATTTCTGTCCGATGGAGTATCGCGATACTCGCCCTCTCACCACCTCTCGCTCTCTTCCCCGATCGCCTCTCTCTTTGTGACTCGTCCTCTTCGTGCCCCTTTCTCCTCCTGCCATCCCTGCCCTCCACATCGGTCCCTCATTCTCAATCCCTCTCTCGCTTCCTCTCGCATCCGCGTGTCCCTGTATCGCGATTTTCAATACCCTATCCGCATGTGAAGCAAAGGTGGACGTCCGGGCGAGATAGATCATTACTTTGACGAGTTTCTTTCGTGACTTTACATTTACGCGATCCAATACCAAGCTCTCTTAATCCTAAAAAATACATGACAAAATATCTTAACAAAAAAAAAAAAAAGAATTGATTACGCGAAACGTACCGATAGTGTAAAAAAGTAGTTTAAATTAGATTAATTCGTAAACGTAATTCAGAAAATGTTCATTAAAATACGGGATATGTGAAGATCTGTTGTAATCTCACGCAAACGTGAGTTAATCTCACATAATCGTTGCAGAATAACCATGCACTGAAATGATAATGTAAAACGGATGCTACACGGCTAAAATCTGGAGAGAGATGGAGAGAGAAATCACATAAAAGTACATAATAATACATGCACGTAAATGTATAAGACCCTCCTTCTCTTCCATTCGTACTACTCATTTATCACTGAATTCGGCATGGCGTGAATCGTTCGCCGGTTGGATGGAATTATTTATCTCGAAATGAAGGCTACATTCGGTGAGCCAGGATGGATAGGCAGCATGACACGGATGTCCTGATTTTTGTTTTATCGTTGAAAGATACAACGGTCGCAACATTCACCGGCTAACATGTTCGCTCGGGGTCATCGACGATCGGTGACCGACCGATATTCCATCGTAATGGATCAAATAAATGGTGATGAATAACAACATGGTTTTGCTTTAGATTGACGTAAAAATGTGTAATATTCTTTTTCCTCTTTTTTTTTTTATAAACGTAGAGAAGCGACTGTTATTGACGGTGATATATCAAATGCAAATCAAATACGGAGGTGGATAGAGTGCAAATGTAGTAACGTTACAGGATAATTTTATAAAAATAATATATGAAAAAAGAGTAAATATCACGGTAATAATATTTTTTAGAAAATCTATGAAGAAGTTACTAATATTAACACAACGTCGTTATGTTCGCCGGCGATGATCGCAGAAGATTGAATGATACTTTTGACATCATAGTTTGCACGACTCTGTAACTGGAGAGGGACTGGACGCGATTTACTCCATGTATGCAATTTATAACTTATCGCGGAAGTTCATTCCATCGGCACACGAAAATCGTGCCAATGAATATTCCTGACAAAAAGCTCTTATCCATACGTAGCTCTAATGCTTGCGTTTCTATATTATCCTTTAGAATCGTTTCTCCCATACCTCTTTTTCTTCATTTTGGGACGCGTGCGTTATATACGAGCGTTACAAAGCGTTGAAGATTAAATTTATCACGAATGCGGAAACCTGATGAAAGACACCGCGGATTACCGTCGTGAATATTATATTAAATCCATTATGCGAAGGGAGAGCTCGTTTCTCTCGTTTAGTTCGTCACTAATGTTTTTGATGTTATTTAAACAACGTAGCTGTCACGCGAATTGAAAACTCGTACCTCGGTGTGAAATGTACGCTTCTCTGTGCTTTATTTTAAAAAAAAAAAAAAAAAAAAAAAAAAAAAAATCAGAAATAACATGTCACAAATGGTTTCGACGCATCTAGTTACGTCGTAAAAGCGGACGGAACCGGGTTGCATTTTGACCATTCGATTTCGACAAAATCGATTTTGGAGCAGCAACGGTCACGCCATCGGCCACCATGCTACATTCCGCATTTGTGACGGGGTTTTAGCGAACCGTGGGGACCACCACACAGGGCGCGTTGCCAGGAGCGTTAAAATATATGCTTAATATTTACTCCAGACCACACGGCGAAACATATGGCTGCCAGGCATAACAAATTTCATTATTAAGGATACTGACAATCGAATGGCGTTCTCGATAGGGACATTGATAGCGAATGTTGATCATGGTGATTGAAAGCATAGGACGAATATGGCGAGTGACCATTAAATTTATATTTATTCTTGTACGGAATAATTTATAATCATATATTTGTTCGAAAATAAAGTTTGTAACACATACATTAATCAGTTTTAATTACTACATAAGTTTATTACAAGTTAAAATGATTATTTTTTAGAAATATAGTATAGTGATTTATCCACTATCCCTCTTAATATGGATCTTCAAGTAATATGAAGAGATCAAATTATAAATATTTGATTGGTTATTTATTGATACAGTTCCATTCTACTTCTGAATCATCCCGATTCCAACTGAAAAGCGAATTCCCATATTTGATTGTGGAAATCGATATCAAGGATAATGCTACCAATGAGATCACCATCCAATAGAGTATGATAATCGAATAGCGGATCTGACGAGAACCAATGGAAATGGAATTTCGACACGTGTAAATATTACTACAGAAATACCAATATATATTTTCAATCATTCAATTTGTAAGGTACACCGCCATTTGTGCACAAAAACCAAGAATAATTGCATAACATTATTATTATTAGAATGTATAGTTAATTAAATGACAGATCGTATATAATGGTATCGATAACAGAAATAATAATACAAGTAATAAAAATAAAACATTGCTGTGTTATAGCATTGCATTTGAATACAATATGTATCAATTGTTTCAGAATTGTTTAAACTTGTTTCAAACTTGTTATCGTTGCAATTTTTAGTCTATGTATTATACTATGTATATTGCCGAATGCATATCATTTAAGCTAGCTTTTATTATATTTTCTATTGTTTGGTATATTGGTTGAATATTTGCAACTTGTAACTTGATGTTACATATTATTGCATGATCAACTTTTTTCCAATGACAAAATTATTTGCTAGAAATCTTTTTGTAACAAATAAATTTGTCGTTGGAAAAAAGTTCATCATACGTTGCAAAAAGTACGATTGAGAGTATTGAGACAACTAGTCGCCTAAATCGTATCTGTAAATCTTCTAAATCGTATCTCCTTTAAAAGTATTTAATTTACGAATGAAAATAATTAAAAGTATATAAAATTAATAAATCATTAACTAATTTCAACAATTTATTAAAAGATCAAGTAGATCATAATAATGATAAAAGATCATAATAATTATTAATTTTATTATTGTCAGTCTTATTTTGTGGTAGTAAATATACGATTTAGGAAGACATAAAAATATCGATTTATTCTTTATAACGATTGCAGATATATACAATAAATACAAAATATTCTACAATATTTTTTTTATGAAAATATAAAAATACATATAAAATTGCACGATTACACTATCAGTTATATAAATTGATAAAAAATTAATATCAAATATATCTTTTATAAAACAAGAAACATTTTTAACCTACTTTTTTTACCCACATTACACATCTCTTATTTTTTCTATATTTTTTAAATATTTTTATTAATGTAAAATATTGATGAGATACGATTTAGGCGACCAGTATGTATTCAGTAACTCTCTTCTATTATAACATATCATGTACAATATTTATTGTTAACGCAAAGATTATGTTTCGCTTTTGTATCTAGAATCTCAACAAACACTCAATATATGTAAATACCATATATAAATGTAAAACATCTATATTTATATTTGTTGAAATAGAATTTCAATATTTTTCTTATTCATATTTAATATAATTACATATAAAGTTGCATGTTTATCTGATATATGCTGGCTGTAAAATATTTCTGCTCTGAGCGCGAATATCGACGTAAACATATATTAACGTGCATTAACATGTAATGTGTATAATAGCAGCAATGATTATATTAAAAGCTTATTTCGCGAACACATATATCTAATTATAAAACAGAAAAGGATAAAGTGCATTCAAGAAGATATGGACTGTAGATGAAACTGAGAGAAAATTAGCTTTCATTTAAACTTCTCTGATTCGCGCTAGACATCTCGTATCGATTATTTTCTCGATATAGATACATACGCGAAGGTAATTATCACGAATGGAGCAATTCGCGTATCTTCCGATATCGATCGATATTCATCGGATTACGTCGCATAGCGCTGAAAACTAATTTCACGCGTGGCATTACTATTACGTTGATTCGATTTCGATTTTTCCTTGTCATCTCGCGACGATTCCTCACATTCCTTCCTTTCTATTTTCCAGTACGAATCGCGTTACTCGCATTCATGAGTTTTTGCACACCATTGTTTTAAAGCTCCGGAAAAGCAATATATCTAGTTTGTTAAATTCTCGTTTCGTTTGCGGCAGGGAAATGAATTTTTACGAAGCAATTTCGAAACAAAGATACTTTTTTTCATAAAACAAAACAAAAAACAAATTGACAGAAGTCTTTGAAATTAGAGCTGTCTATAATCGAATTAATTTTTCGTTATAGAAACAGTCTCTCTGTAGCTTGAAATATACTCTTAACTGAATATTAGTAATTCATCGGATAGTCGGATTAACGGGTATCTGAAGAAGTTTTCAGACACGATGGATACGTATTAACCAGAACTGAATGCCAAATTCTGTAACATAGTTACTGATGCTCGGTCTGTAAAGTGTATTTAACTTACGTTAATTGAAAGGCACTAATTAATTTCAAGGAATCAAAATGATATAGTTTGTGTAAAAAAAAGAATACTAAGTACATTTGAACTCTCCATCTGTAATCACACAGTTTTACTCCCTTCGTCTTTTTTACTGTTTCCCGTTTTTTTACTGTTTCAGCTTTTAAAAACACACAAAAAATTCGGGGTTACTTTTCAATGATATTAACAAATAATTTTTTATCAAAATATTTTAGAAAGAAAAACCGCTTCGCTCTCCTTTATTCCGGAGTTTGAGAATAAAATTTCGTTTGTGTCAAAAAAATCCAGATTGCAGACAAAGGATTAATAAAAATAATCCAAATTTTCAAGTATAACATAGATAACAAAAGAAATTGAATTGTTTGAAATTTTTTTACAAAAAGGTATGAAATTGACAAAAAATTTATAGATTGATATCCACAATAGATCCGTCAACTTCGCAGGGTTAAGATTCAGACATTTTCTATTAGACAGTACTTCTGCTTTGACTATATAAAAATTTTAAAAAATTCACGAATTTGACTTTATAGAAAGAACTATAAATAATAATAATAATTTCTAATTCCGAATGACAAATGTATATGAAGATATTTCGCGCGTTACGTGTCAGCAATTCCCAATTCGAAACACATTTTCCTCCCGATGTATCCGTCATATGTCGTTCTCGTATCTAATCCATCACGGTGAGGCAACCGCGTTAGGCAGCGCGTCGCCACGTCGGCGCAAATGCTCGTTATTGCACGTTAAAGTTCGTTCTGACTGTCAGCACGACACAACAAACGTGGGCTTCCGAGAACCGTGCCGCGCCAACGTGACGACGACAACGGCTACGTGAGCGCGAGTGTCGTGGTGCCAGAAAATTGATAATCGCGGGTGCGATAACCCCCCGAGTGCGCGCGAAGAAAACATTTGTGAGACAGCCAACCCCGTTCTCGACTCGACGACGTGCGCCGTCGCGTCGCGTCGCATCACGTGAATCGCATCGTTGCTGCTCGCAGAAATATGTGGACGCGCCGCTCTCTGAATGATAAACTGTACCATGTGAATTCAAAACGAGCAGCTCTTACATCAAAAGGAATATTAAATCAGTTTCTTTATCGACCAATCGCCGATAGAAACGAAGCATTCTTTTTTTTTTATTGTATAGAAAAATTATACGTATACAGGGAAAAGACAGTTTTACTGAAGGATATAAAAATGTAACTATAGAGATGGATCAAAAAATAATCTTTACTAGATCATCAAAATAATGATGTGAGACAATCAAACTGATTGCTAGAATGCCAAAACTTTTTGTAGCATTGCTCATCATGCTCGAAATTCTTATATGTAGGACGTTCAAACTAGAATGTCAAAACTTTTTGCAGTATTGCTTATCATGTTTGAGATTTCTTTTACTTATTTTTAGTTCAACAAAATTATTTTTAAATCTGTATCTAATTAAATTTTTAGATACTTTAACACAATCAATGGGCGAGTTCAAGACGGCTAGGTATGCTTACTGAGCGATTGTACATAATTAGTTGGATCTATAAGTAACAACCAATCATGTTCATTTACTCGGCGAACAGGCTAGCCGCTTTGTCGACTTGAACACCCATTGTTTCCATATGAGATTGCTGTACCTCTAATGTGAGAGATTTCTATTCTTGTTGTTTGGGTAATTGCATGGATAATTAAACTTTCATTGCATATAAATATTGAAAATGTCATATTTTCAATTAATATTCAGAAATGTTTACTATTTTGAATCTGATTACCAATCTTCAAAGTTGCATTCAGCAAAAATCGCAACACTTAGGTACTGAGTACAGTTATAATATATTTGTATCAGTACTATTAAATAAATATTAGTAAATATTAGTAAATATTAGTAAATTAAATTATTTGCAACAAACATTTCACAAAATTATAAATATTACACTCCAATCTTTTTTTTTAATTTATAAATAATTAAATGTTCTGTGAAATCCCATGAGTTGTGTAAAACTGTTTTTTATCATTTTTTTTTTGTTTTTAATTATTAATTCGTTTTATTTTTTTAGGAGATCCGAAATTCGAAATACGACGCGCTTGACTTATATCATTCTAAGCGCCTTCCTATTTTCGCGCAGACGTGTCACGCAGGATACTGGTATACAATAGTAGGCAGACATTCTATACGCGCCGACGAACTACAATATCAAGCTACTGGCACAATTCGAATTCCTGCAGTCCGTAACTCAAGAACGCCACTTTTTCTCCCGCTCTATAAATTGTTAAAGCCGGCTTCAAGCGATATGTTCAAGTGTTTACTACAAAATACATATATCCTATTTCATGTAAAAACATACAATATATGAAAGGATACTGATTTATATCAGTACGATAATATTTCTTACTGACGCGCGTAGTAAGTGACGAGAAAATAAATGAAATCGTAAGATAAAATAGATTCAGATCTTATAATAAATGAACGCCGATCAAATGGAATAATAAATCGCGTTAAAGATGCCGTTCAAAATTAATGGAGGCTATCCGTCTTGGCGAAGATTGATGAAGCCGACCGTAAATCTCATTAATGATTTATTCGGTCGTCCGCTTACCGAACTCACTTCGTATGGCTGAGCACGTCGCAACTATTTCGATTCTATCGTGAAGTCGAGTTCCCCAAACGTTTCGCAGTTTGTAAGCGTTGTTCGTTCGATGGCGCGTGTGCCGCGACAAGAATCGCATTTCCCGCATACGACTCGCGAATACGGTTCTACGTGTGCGCGCGTATACACGAATATACGAGCGTATAGTCGTGCTGCGTTATCTTCCAAATGCACGTGTCGCGACCGTGGAAGTGCTTTGGCGAGGTAACGCAATAACATTCGATTATTGGTAGTCACGGATGCGGGGGCAAGAGAGAGAAAGAGAGAGAAAGAGGAGAGACGGGGGAGAGAAAGAGAGAGAAGAGAAAGATACGGCGTGAGGGTGGATAGCAGAGAGTAGTCCAATGGTCGTATATCAAAGCTCCTCGGGAACGCGTTTTGCCGCTTTTCCGATTCTCCGCCGTTCTTCTCGAGCTCTTTCCGCCTTTCGGCGCAAGCTGCTCGATATCAAAAGCTCGCAGCGCGTTTCAAAAACCTTCAGCCGCACTCAAATACGCGAACGCTTAGTACTTACTCAGAAAATGGGTACGCGAGAAGAGATGCGACTTGCCGATATCAATAATCAGGCAATCCTTCAAACGTAAATCTGCAAACGTCCGTTCCGCTTCTATGTTCCGACCACGGAATTCCATCTCGTTCACGATGCGCTAATGTATGTTTGACGGATAAGATTGAATACATTGGTGAATGAAATAAATATTTACTTCTTTTTGTAATTTGTTGTTTCGTATCTGTCAAAAGTGAGGCGTATTTCATTGTACTTTACATATAACTTTGATATAAACAATTTTATAAATCTTTCAGG
>NW_017259243.1:1833126-1835864 GCF_001594045.1 Atta colombica | reverse complement strand
AGATTCTTTTTACATATTTTGAAAATTTATTCTTAACTATTATATAACACTGTTAGAAATATTATATATAAAGGAACACAATGATAAATCTAATTCTTTGAGTTAAATAACATTTTGTTATTTTTAACTTTCATAATGTGTATCAAAACGTAAATTAATCCGTTTCGAATAAATAACATTCATATTAACACGCGCGCGCGTGTATATTTTGGAATAAATAAATAAAAAATAATTTGAGTCAAATTTAATACATTTTATGAAGTTAAATTATTTAATTTTATTGCTTTAATTAAAACAATGATATATTCAGTAATAGTGGCAACCTATAAAAATGATTAAGAATAATTCAAATTAAATATAATTCGACATTAACATGAATTCAACAGTGCAGAAGATAAGTTGCAGATTAAGAAAAATTCATTTAAAAATTTATATTTTTACAGTTCTTTCTGATAAATCTGTAAATTATATCTCTTTCGAAAAGTATCTTAGGTTCATAATTTATCTTAAATTTACAATTTTTATCTGAATTTCTGAGAGTAAAATGTTATATTTTGAAACATAATGAATTTAATAGATTAATTGAAAATGTATTTAACTTATTTGCAGAAAGTAAAATGAGTGTTTCTGTAAAATCTGATATCATTAAAATATTATACAAATATGAAGCACTCCAAGTATAATATATATTATATATATTATATATATTAGCATTATTAAATATCACGATATTTCATTGCCTTTATTTTAAGTGATATAGTAAGTTACTATATAAATAGAAAAAAGAAAGGAATGCTCTAAAGTTAGAATAAAATTGATTTTATAAAGGATAAATGTAACTAATACTATAACAGTAAAATATTTCATCTTTTATTTTCGAAATGCATATCTAACAAATTGTTTAAACATTTTTATATGATATTTAATCATGAAAAGCCAAATACAAATTTTAGATTATGTTTGAAAAATATTTGAGAAGTGAAAAATATGTAAAAAGCATGATTAAAATAACAAATTTTCTAATGTGTTTTATTTTATTTTTACATAGATCACTTTTACAGTAAGTACAAAAAGCATTCGTACAGGAGAAATGTTTATTAAAAAGCTTTATTTGTTAGACATTTATTAGTAATTTTATATTATAAGTACATACTATTTTAGTAATAAACAAATAATAAACAAAAGAATTTTGCATGTTCCTGATCTTAGAAGCTAAATTTTTCGAATATATAAATATACTTTTTATGCATTTCAAATAATACAATTTTATATTTTCGCTTATTTTACAATAATAGGTTTTAATTATTAGATACACATCTTTTTAAATATAAGAATTTTTAATATATAATCTATTTTAATAATTCTTTATTAATAATTGCTAGTAATATTTACTTTCCAAAAATAAGGCTTTTTTTGAAGATATGTATGAATACTTTTTGCGCTCACTGTATATACATACAGAGAAGAGAAGAGAGAATTTTTCATTATATTTTACCGTAAAATTCACTATAAATTTTACCATGTAATAATGGTAATGTGGAACAATTTGGCAACCTATTAAATATTATTGGTAATGACAGGAATTTTTGAAATGTAACAAAAATATTTTATAAACTACATAAAAAATTACGACCCAAATCGTAAATTATTCTTATTATAAGGCAAAATATTTACGATGCATTTTGTAATATGTATAATATTTTAATACAGATTAATTGCTATTATTTTATTATATTTTAGCATATATTTCTAATTTTCACGAATTATTAGATCACAAAATCAAAAATTGTACTGTACACTTCGCATTTACAAACTCAATTTGTGGGTCAATAAACGATTTCGAATGTTGTATATTTTATTTTATTTTATTTTATTTTATTTTATTTTAGACAGTTTTTATTACTAACGAGAAATTGAACTCGTCGCGTCTATCAGTGACATCGCGCACTGTTCGTTGTTAAACTTTAATGGTATTTTAATAAAAATAAGAACTTGATTAGACATAGCCGATTAATTATGTTATGTTACATAGTAAAATTATCATGAACAATTAAAGCCCATTTTTATCACACGTAGATTTATCTTTTTTTTAGTTCTAAGAATTAGAAAAGGATAAAGAGTAAATTAAACCGAGAAAAAATTAAAGATAATCTACATCTTGATAGAAATAAGTATAAGTCAAATTGAAATTTGAAAATATTTGATGCATCGTAAAATTTATATAAAATATTTTATATGTTTATGACTATATTTAGCACATTTATTCTATTTAAAACAGTAAAGAATCATAAACTATTTAACATATTTTAAAATTATCGAAATTTTAATAGAATAGAATACAATAGAATTTGTTCAGCATACATAAAGCAAGAAAAACTTGGTTTACAAATTTTACTACTTCACATCCACCTATCATTCTATTCTTTGTTTCTTATCTAAACTTTGTTTGATTTATTCTTTCCATGTGTCATTGATATTCAAACTATCACAGTCTTATATAATACTTTTTTCTATTGCACTTCCATTTATTTATTCTTACGCTACACACTTCCATCTATTTACATTCCTACATCTTTCTTTTCCTATTCTTTATTTTAAATACTTTCTTCCTGTTCGCTTTCCCTTTCAGTTCTCTTTTTTCTATTTTTTAATTCGTTATCTCTATCCTTCCATAATTTTCTTAATATCTTGTCTTTCGCTCTATCTAAATCATCTTTCCATATCCTCTTAAAATTCTT
>NW_017259243.1:1830573-1833026 GCF_001594045.1 Atta colombica | reverse complement strand
AGTATTTATTTATTACCTCCATATTTCCAGTTTATACATAACTATTAAAATTTTAGTATACTTTTTAGTAAAATTAATCAAATATATTTTATATTTTATTGTGAAAATATTAATAAGTGAGAATCATATAAAATTCTTTGAAATATTATGTTATCCTACAATTATTATGATTTTCAGAATAAATTTTAAGAGAAAATTTTCTATGAACAAAATATATAAAATTCTCGTTTTCTTCAATATCCATAAAAAAATAAATATCATAAAAAGTAAAAGCTTTATATTATGAAAGAGTTATGTTACATCATAAAATAAATTACATTAAAGATTTTATTAATTAATAATTATAAAATACCGTAATGATATTAATATATCATTTTCAATATTCTCAATTTTCCGAAAATCGCATTTTATTTGCACTTGTGTACAGCCTTAAATATATAGGATAATTGTACATATTCTAAGATTAAATATTAATATAAAAGCTAAATATTCTTATTATTTAGCTTATTATATTATTCTTATTTAGCTTTTCTAACTGTCATTATCTTATTCATTTTAAAGCAATAAATCATGAAGTATTAAATTTCAATTTTATTCTTATGCTTGTGTACATCAACTGGAATATATGTGTATATCTACGTCCATCTCATTTTATAAATACATTACCTGAAACAAAATACTAAGGAATAAATAATAAGATATGAAATAAAAAATAATCTATAATCTCGCCGATAGAATGCATAACCACGAAATTGGAAACACCATATTACAAGCTGCTTTTAATGTATAAATATTTTAATATATGTATAAAAATTATATTTAAATTAATAATAAATATTTATAAAAATTGTTGTACGCATTGAATAATTATTAATAATTCCTATAAATGTTAACAAAATAATAATTTTACTCACTTCCGCACTTGCTTTGTTGCTTAATACCTTGCAGGCCTCTTGTGCATTCAGGTTCCTTCACTAGATTGCAGAATATTCATTCACGAAAACACGATTATTTTACTAATGAATATAATATGAATGAATAGAATATAAAATTTGCACAACCCTATAACGTTTCAAACAACACTTTTGATGTCAATCACATACGACGCGCAACATAAAACAGAAGAATAACAAGAAAAATACGATTATGCGAAGCTGTGATACACTATTGAATTGCTGCTTTTTAAGTTACATCTCTTGTTATGAAATCTTGATATGAAATTTGTATGAAATATTTATTGTAAGAGATTTAATAGGACGCACGAGTCCAATTATTGCTATTCGAAGAGTGAAACCATATTTCCTTCTAACACCGAAAATTGAAAGAAATAATGTAAACATACGAAACGGCTCGTGATGTGTTTGCCAACTTGAATCTCGTTATGCAAACGTAAGTGTGAGAAAAAATACAGTTGAGAGTAAACTACCAAGCAAAAGTGAATATTTTGAATTCAGAGGCATTTTAAAAACATTCGTCGCTCGTGACTATTATAAAACAATCATTACAATTCTTATTCTTCCTTGATGTTTAAACGTGCAAAAAGTTATAAGAAATAGTCAATACTAATCTTTAATAATCTTTATAATCTTTATAATCGTATGGATTATATTTACTATAAAATAGTTCGTATATATATATATATATATATATATACATCACGTTTATTTTCCAGTATGATCGAGTTTCAATATGTAGTGCGACACGCACTGCTGTTCAGTTTAAGTCGGCAGACAAATGATAATGACGCGATCTTTTATATATAGACTGTCGAACGCTTGTCCATAAGAATCAAGATCAAGATCAAGGCCTAACGGAATTATTTTTTTGTGGCACTCTGAATTTATGAAAAATTATCACGTTATTATTCAAACACTTAAATGTATAGATAGGCTCGAAATGGCTCGAAAACTCAGAAAAAACAGCTTTGCATATATGTATACATAATTGTCGTAATATTTTTTAATATAATTGATTCTTAACTTCCTCACTAGATCTGAATGTATAAAGCAATTATATTAAAGAATCATTCAACAATCTTGCAAAACTAATTTTCTGTTCAAAGTAACTTGTTTATATTCCTTTCCATATATCGAAACAAGATCGCGTTGGAAGGAAGCACTACTACACTCTCTATACACATTTTACGATTAATAATGTTTGCACAGTTATAATTAAAATCAGATCTTGCGCTTAAATATTCATAAATGGCAAATATTAATGTAATAATTATTTTATCTTAAAATATTCAATACTTTACAAGATAAAATTATGTCAAGTATACATATTTTATTCACTCGATCAAATATCTTGCATTTTAAATTAATTTCAAAAAATGAAAACATTAATGTCGTTTAAAATAACAATTAATCTCGTTTGATTGCGGGAATCATTTAACATAGAAATATTATTATTAATAACTGAGAATTTATTCCGAATATGCTAATACAAATTTA
>NW_017259243.1:1822651-1830473 GCF_001594045.1 Atta colombica | reverse complement strand
ACACACACACACACACACACACACACACACACACACACACACACACACACACACACACACACACACACACACACACACACACACAATATATAAAATAGTAATTATAACTGCCCGAATTTTATCAGCGTTATTATCCAATTTTTCATGTAACGATACTTCGATTGATTAATATTTAATGTAAATATTTTTTTTAATATTACTAAAACTATTATTTGAAAAATAAAATTTGTATTTTAATCGAAAAACTATATAAATTAATTTATATTAATCTTATAATTTCTTGATTTTTATTTAAATAAAGAATTATATAATAAATTTTAATAAATTGAAAAAATTAGATTGAATTGTTGCTAAAATTATCGCAATTTAATTTTATCTTTTTTTCTACTCACACCAAATTATATAATTTTATTGAAATGTAAAAAATTAAAAAAATAATAATAATACAATAATTTCTATTCATAAATGTATCGAAGCAATGACTTATATTTTGCGAAATTTATTCGTTTGAAATAAAAATAGAAACGATAAGAAATGGGAATTATAGATTCATGTTTTACAAATTTATAGAGACAATAATTATTTTTTAAAAATATTTAAGTTTGAATATATTTTGTATATCTCATCTATTCCATATTACACTTTGAATTTTTAGCGCAATTTTAACCTCCTTAAAAACATATTTAAAAAGTAAGTAAGTAAAAAATATCTAGTACGCCATTCCAAGAGACATGTTACGTCTGCTATTATATGATGAAATTTCTCTTTTTTTCAATGAGAGATTCAATAGCGAATATTTTTTTGCCATATTATTCTGTAACTATAAAACTAATCTAAAATTAAATGTACACATATGTATCAGTTTTCTGAAGAGGTTAAATATAATTTACCTAATATTTTTGCAATCAATGGATAATGTGAAATAATATGTAAATCACTGAAGTTATTCAAACGGAAAACTATGTTATATCAATTAAATATTAATTTGATATAGAATTAATTTGATATAGAAAAAAAACGATATTTAATATTTATTTCGTTGAATATTTCGTTAAAGACTAGCTTTGTGTAATACAAGGCCGCTGCATATTGCATGTGTTATCATTCGCGCAGCCGAGACTTAAGCAAGTAATTCAGGAATGAATTGCTCCATATGTTATCGTATTGTCATTCGAAACTATTCTCTCAAATTAAAATAATTCTCTCAAAAAATGTCTGTTAATTAATTTCCCTAAATAACATATATCAAAACGTCGGCAAATTATCGAAACATGATTCAATTTATTTATTTGACTCAAAACAAAAGAATAAAAATTACGAATTATTATTGCGACATTTAGGAGTAATGCTTATTGGAATTGTTTGAAATGTAACATGCCTCGAATTTTTTGTCAAGTCCAATGCAATTTGCTTATCGTTCTCTCGCGTCGAAAATTCAGAGTAACGTACGAGTCGTCGTAATTGAAGTTAATTTAAAATTCTTATCGTGTGCGATTAACGCTAGTGGTGCAAAGTGCCGTGCGATTATCCTATTTCGGTGATTAGTACGCGCGATTGTAATTAACTGTGTTTTCGCGAGTAAGCGTTGCGTGAGAACAAGTGAAACTTGAAGAAAGAGGAAGAAAAGAAGAAGAAAGAGGTCTTGGAGGTTTTCTACTAAGTAACGATGGAACAACTACGGGATGAATAAATTTGCTTCTTACGATTCGCTAAGTACACTCTCCGTTGATCTCAAAATAAAATATGACTAATTGACCCGTCTGTGTTTCAAAATATGAAATTTTTGACACGAGATTCGTGTAACGACTCTCGTATAATACAGATCAGTGTCAAAGTTGGGGTCTATATGGCATTTTAGAATTAGCTTTGCTGCGTTAAAATTTGCTAAGATAGCGTGGAACGAGACGAGCGGCGGTGTCGATTTCACTGGTGAAGTTTATCGGTAAACCGAAGTTCACTGCTAATTTCTCGTCCCGCCACACCTCAAAGTGCGCTTTAATTGCGTTAGACGGGAAGTAAATTACATTAGATTGTCAGCCCTCGAGGATGTAAGATCCGATGCTGGCAGCTGATTGCAGCTTTCGTGTGCTTAGCTGCTGACGTTCAACTTCATTTTCCGTAAAGTGGATTGAGAAATAAGATCCGCGATTAATTAAAGACGTACGGGCGAACTCTTGTGCAGATATTTTACAACGCGGTTATTATTCTAATGACCGAAGCTGATAAATTAAAATAAAAATAAAAAAGAAATATTAAACAAAATAGAACACAGATTATTATTATATCATTAAATGTATAATGAAAACATCTAGTCCTTGATAAGTTATCAGATCAATTCAGATAACAAAGAACAGAATTCTAACAATGAATCAAATTATTTCTACTGCATACTCGGAAGACAAAAGTTCAAATTCAGAATATAAGATCTCTTAAGACGTCTAAAAGACATTTTATAGGACGTTTTATGTTCCAATTTTGGATTTTGTGTTATTTGAGTATACTTCTCATAGAATAAAGCCGTTCAAAATGTATGTGCGCATTTAATCCTCTATTGGCAATGTGACATTTTCATCCTTCAACCACAATCTATATACCTTCGAATTTCAATACAGATATTTATATTATTCTGAACTGTATGGAAGATATTGTAGATCTGAAAAAATTCTTACATACGCTTGCGAAAGCTTTAACAATAGATTTATTATAGAAGTTAAATTGTATTTTATTTATTTGTTATAAATTTAAATTTATCTACTAAAATTTCATGGTTGCCACAGAAAATAAATGTAAAAATTCCCTTTTTTCAGATTTTTCAGATGAAAATGGAAATCTTTCCAATATAAAATATGTAAATTTTAACACATTTAAAATCAAGAATTGTAAGAAAGCTAAACCTATATTATTAAAAACTATATTATTAAAAACAAAATGCAAAAAAGGCTTAATAATAAAATTTTTGGTGCAAATTCAACAAAAAATACATTAGTATTGGAAAAAAAGAATGCAGTTACGAAAAAAAGTTAAACAAAAATACTGAATAAAATATAAATTTTAATTATTTTATTAAAATCGTTTATAAAGTTTTTGAATATATTTTACTATAATTATTAAATGTAATATTAAAAAATTATAACAATTAAGGTAACTCCGGCAAATACGCCGCTGGGATTTACGTCGCAGAAGGCAGAAAAAA
Source organism: Atta colombica (assembly GCF_001594045.1). NCBI lineage: Eukaryota > Metazoa > Arthropoda > Insecta > Hymenoptera > Formicidae > Atta > Atta colombica. Next base: position 1,827,280 of record NW_017259243.1, on the reverse strand, counting down.
TAGAAGGAGTAATTTTCCCGCAGCTATTCTGTTACATGTCTTTATGTTATATTAGTATAGTGTTACGATTTCAGTTTTTTCTGTTAATATTAATAAAATTATTGCGAGTTGAATCGATTTAACACTGTGTTAAGTAACATCATCATGAATTATATAATCTATACAAAATGATTACTGTAGGACATGCAAAAAACTTAGTGATTATTTCGTAATATATGAGTGTAGAGGAATAGTAAAGCATATTGTATAACAAAATACAAGTACTTTACTCTTGTATTCTTTGTTTGGTTTATTGTTTTGTATATCCCACCTGTTTAGGATATACGGCATTTTTAGCAGGATTTATGCCCAAAGCAAAGTGCGCAGATTGAATTCAATGCAATAAATGCATTACATGAAATATGTACCTCATGCCATAACAATTGTAATACATGTGGGAAGATTGTAATTATTATTTATTACTTCATATACATGTTTATCTTTCTTATTCGTTAATAAAACTTTATAAACGATTTTATAAGCTATTATGTCATTTTATGTCTTATTTATATGCATTATTCGTAAATTTTTTATGAACCGTACATATCCCCTCTACCTCTATGAACTATATAGCCCACTCCTAGGATATACTCCTAGGATATAGGCAAAAGTGCAAGGGTTTAAAAAAGTTCATTTTTTAATACGAAATATAAATATTTCAGATTTCTAATATTTTTTTCATAACAGTATAAAGTTTTTACTGATATAGTTCGTTTACTTTAAACATAATATATTTATTAAATAATACTTAATAAATTAAGTTTTTGTACTGAGAGAAAGGATTTTGTTAATTTAGCAAGCCACCAGTACTTTTAACCGATGATCAGTAAATATGTGATAACAAATTTTGTTGTTGTGTGTGCTGTTAGTCTGCTATACCAATCAATTAATTAATAGAAGTATATAGAAACTATATAGAATCTAATCTATCTTTTGGATAGACTTTAGGCTCGTTTATATAGAATTCGTAGATGATCGTAGAGTTTTAAGTCGTAAAAACCGATCAAGCACAGTCAAATAGAGAGAATACTTGATTAGAATTGGTCAATTTCTTATGATTTGGGATCCAATCGTCTACGACTTTTATATATATATATATATATATACATATATATATGAGAGCCTCTTATTTGCTAACAATACTATGGATTATTTGTTACATTGACAAATTAACTTGCAATCGTAACAAATCGATCGATTTTTTTAACAAATATCACATTTGCTTTTCTTTGATTTGTTCCTATAACAAAATCATTTCTCTCAGTATGATAGGTGCGGCGTATATATCGGAGTTACCTATCTATCTAGAATAAAAGCAGTTTAAGGAAATTGTGAGCAAATTTTAAGATTCCAGACTTCTTTATATTTTTTCCTGACTTTTCTTGGTTTTCTATGATCAATTTCAATTTCCCTAACTTTTCTCGATTTTCGTGGTCTGTGGCAATCCTGAATTCACAATATAACAAAATAAATTATGCTTTTGAAGCATTCAAGATCGTCGATGAAGTATTAAGTATCTCAGAAATGACAATATTTCGTATCTCATTGATGCAATATTATAATATTGTTTATATTTTGTTTGCATTTTCAATAAAGCTGATAGTAATGCGCATACTTAAACCAATAACAGCTTATAATAATCACGGTACACACATAAACGACAAGTAAATAATGCATACGTAAAATCGTTAATGCGTGTATCGAAAAACATATATATATTTCGATTTGAATTTCACTCCACATGCGTTATATGCAATAAATATGTGATGTTTGCCCGCAGTTAATATTCCATATGTACACACGTTTTTCCTTCCAAAATCCCTACTGCATACTATTTCAAATAATCAATCATATATTGTATATTAACAGGATAATTGCGTTTGGAATAAGCCTACGCATTAAAAGCACTGTCGATTTAATCGAAGAGACAAAACGGAAAGCACAGACTTCACAGAGTAATATTAAAATTTAAAATCTCATATGTTTGTCTTGTGAAAGTAGAGCGAAGTAGCACTTTCCATCGGGAGTCCGCAGCGTATTTCAATTTCGCAGACAGCGAACGTATCAAATAAATCTCAAATTCTCGCGTTCAAGGATCCTAGAGCAGAGTACACTTTTCTTGCTTATCGACGCATATGCGAACATGCGTCGACATGTTGAAATCGGGTCAAAAACAGTTTGACTAGCCCCTCGAACATGTTATGACGCCATTCAAAAATGCTTTGAAAACGATGCCTATATTCCTCACTGTACATCACGCTCGGCTGTAGGACCCTATTCTAATGTAATTTTCTTACATTTATGATCGTACACTTCAGACATAGTTGAGGATAAAAAAAAAACGTTTAAGAAGCTTAATTCCAAAAAATTATACAAGGGATATTTAGAGATTCATAATATTGTTATATTTTATCATTACTTTATTATAATAAGAATTTAGTAATGACGTTGCGAATTTTTTATGATCATAACGGTAACATCAGAGTTGGAAAGTTACTAAAAAAAAAAAAACACTAAAAAAGTAACTCGTTTTTTAAAACTTATAATGTATCGACGCGTTACTTTTAATTTATTATTTGTTACGACCTATCTTTTTTCAATAAACAACAAATAATGGTGACGAATTATTTTTCAAAAGTATTTTCTCAACCTTAGCATCTAGTTAATTAATATTACCGTCGTAATAAAAAATTGCAACGTCATTACCAAATCATTATTATAATAAAGTAACGATATTACTTACTTCCTATTTATGAATATTTGTGATCTAAATATGTCTATTTAGAATTTGTCATTTTTTTACATTTTATAAATTCAAATTAAGATCGAATGACAAAAATACACTTTTTACATCTCGACGGAGTATTAAAATACTTAACAAAAAAAAAATAATAAACTTCACAATCACTGTAAAAATAAGTTTGAACGTTGCAATTATCATATTAACATTAAGGATTTAGCTAGTCACTTCGTATTAATGCGTCCGAGAACTTTTTCGTCGTAGGTAAGAGGGTAGATAAATTTAGGGATGGACGATCGGTGAAAAGGGGTTACGAGGGGAGGAAGAATGATGGAGAGAGTCACGTGGGGAAGCGGCATAATCGGCTTACACTGTAACAGCCTGACGAGCGCGTGAACGGACGAGCGGATTTGATCCCAAAAGCTCCAATACCTCGAAAGCTTCGATATAACCCCTTTCTGTTCTGCTCACACGGCACTCCGCTCGACTTCGCGAACGAATGGAATGGAACGGAACATGATGGGTTTGAGTTCTACGAACGAAGCTGTCGGCAGCGAGCTACGTAACGAAATGTTATGCGCGAGGTAATTAATCGAACCATCGTTAATTCATTATTATTACTTTCCAGTAGAAATGTCGGGCTTGATTTTTCTAAGATGGAAATCAGTTTGTCTGTTAAAACGGATTTTATTCTCTTTGCGGGAAAACTTTTCTTTTCGTGACGATATTCTTCCTGATTCAGCGCTATCAGTCAAAGCAAATTTTATGCAAAAGCAAATCACAATGCAACAAACGTCACATTTTACTTCGCATCACATTTCGAAGTTAAACGATTTCACGAAAGAAACATTTTATGACAATACGTCATACGTACGTGATATACAATTCAAATTTACAAAAATGTAACACAAAAGAAAAATGTTATTAACGATTAATTAATCGATCAATTAACAAAAATAACTTTAGTTTAAAAAAATTAATACGTTTCACGAAAGAAAATGTTTGCATTTGTTGAAATTTTTAGAGATGATTAAGATATTTTCTTGCTGGAATTCTTCTTCGCTTGCAATCAGTAAACTTTAGAAGCAGATTTTGAGATAGAAACGTTGATTTTTCTTTGCGCATTCATTTACATTGCAATCTTTCATTACTTCGTTGATGTCAGAGATATTCGCTTTGACTTACACTGTCAATGCATAACAACGCAACAAGATTGAAAACGCAAAAGATGTTCTCTCAACACAAGAGAAAAAATAGTACATAAAATATAGAGAAAGAGAGAAAAAAGAAAGTAAGTAAAAACTTTTTTTGATTTAATTAGCAAAATGTACGGATTACAAAGAATGCCTACTGCAACTTGGCGAACTGAGTCCCCGATTCAAAGACTTTTGTCGACTACGCGCGATAACGCCCTTCCTTGCTTTCTTTCAACCCTTACGTTACTATAGGATTGCATTTCGACGTGGAATTAAAGCAGAATTCTGAATATACTGCATTCAATGTTTCTTTCGAGTTCAGAGAGCTACGTTAAATTATGCGTACAGTATCTTTGTAGTATATTCTCATTAATATTTTTAAAAACGTATAATAATGCATGTGAACCTTTACATATAGAAGTTTAAAAAATGTTATTTGGGACAATTATGAATATAATTAGGCGATAATCGCACATTTCCTTTCTTGTACAAAGTATTTATTTTTATAAAATTCATAGTGAACCTAATTGGAATTATCATCAGCAAAAAATCTGTAATCTATGAGAATAAGTAAGAGTTCTCGTTTGAAAGCTCCTGTTATCATTCTTATTTACTTTGCCTTTGCTATCTTTCTGAAAAATCTATTCAAAGAGA
>NW_017259243.1:1820579-1822551 GCF_001594045.1 Atta colombica | reverse complement strand
AAAAAAAAAAAAGGGAAAAAAAAAAAAAAAAAAAAAAATTCTCAGTTACCAAACGTGATTGAACGGGTGCAAATACGAGAACGTGACCTGGAAACAAAGAGTGAACTGCAATAAAAAACTTATTAAAGAGATCTAGGCCGGTGAAGTCCCGGTAAATATTTGGCCGGTCTTTAAACCGCAAACCTCTAAACCGTTTCGAGGCTGTATAGCCTTCTCCTTTTATAGCTACTCCTTTTTCTTATCACTTTTTTCTTTTTTTTTTTCTTTGAATCTCTCTTATTCCGCTACTTCTTTATGAGTTCGCATTACGCTTCGTCAAAGCGCAGTTGTATATCTTACTTCTGCCTCTGCGTTTATCCTGGGTAATGTCAATTGGGGATATCATGCAAAGATAATTAGACTAGAAAAAAATCAACGCAGAAATGGAGAGCGTATACAAACGCTCGAGGAAAATGATTATACTTGCGCAATAGAGTTTGCGATTTAATAATTATGAGAGGAAGAGAGAGAGAGAAATGTGCACGCAAGTAAAAACAATTACTTTTAAATTGTTAAAATAAAACTAAAAATAAAAATGATACAATACTTTTGCACTTTTTTGTATTTCAATGAACGCCCACATTTCGTGGAACGCCCGTACATCTGTTTACGGTATACGTCTGTCAGAAGTATAAAAGTGACATAAAAGAGCCGGGACAGAAAATAGTTCCACAAGTGAAAACTTAAGATGTAAAATCCAGTGCAAAGCAACCACACAAAGGTCTTTCACGATAAATACGTTAGAACAAATCGCACACTAAGCGGTTTCAAACTTCGTAATTTTCATGTCGCTCTTGCATACGAGACAATAGAAATGCGTTCATTTTACACCGTATGCCGTTTCCCCTTTTCTCTTTGAACAGTATCATTTTACGATCTCATTTTGACCCTTGCATAACACTCGAAACGCAAACACGATCCTGTAGAACGAACATTATTTCATCGATGACTTCGAATCTGCATCGGCAAAAAGATATGGCTATTGTCGAGGAATGCATTGTTTCCGTGATATCTAAGCATTCATTGTTCCGAGTGGTGTAGTATAAACGCAGAACATTGTTCCTCATCGTTTATCGAGATCATAGGCAGGCATAGAGGTCGAGGCTCGGTAATTCTCTCTCTCTCTCTCTCTCTCTCTCTCTCTCTCTCTCTCTCTCTCTCTCTCTCTCTCTTTCTCCCCTCCCTCCCTCCTCTCCCCCTGATTCTTTCTTATGAATACGTATATAAAATCTTACAGATATATTCATCCTGCATTTGCTTTATCGTGAGATTTCCGTTCAAACTTACACTTGGAGAAAAAAATTTATAGTGAATCCGGTTGGACGCACTACTGCGCATTGGTGCCATTAAAGTTATGTGTTGCTATTATACTGATTTAATCCGAGTAAAAGTGAAAGGCAAATATTTTAAATAATAAAGTACATATTTTATTTAACAGCATAATAAAGTGTATTGAGGGGACATGATTTAACCCATTTTTATAACTACATTAAACACATAATTTGCATCAGGTTGTGCACAACGACTTTAGTATGTACTAGTGCGCATTGATGAGTGCATTCAATTAAATTCGCTAATATGTAGCAATTATAAAGATGACAACTTTGTAAGTTTTATGTAGAAGCTATATATAGAATTAATGTACACATTTAAACAAACTATTTTATACTTGTTGCAACTGTAAGTGTATTATATATAAATCATGTACAACGCACACAACGCAACACACAATACAACACAAAATTATTTTATTTATTAACATATAACGTTAAGTCTACATAAAATTTGTGTAGTTGTCATTTTTATAATTTTATATACACTATGTATCTTTCTGGAAAAAATTGGAACATATCTATATTCATTGTAAAATTGGAAATGATTGCTCTTAATGGAAACTTTTAATTAAATTCTTTCCTCTCTCTCTCTCTCTCTC
>NW_017259243.1:1817057-1820479 GCF_001594045.1 Atta colombica | reverse complement strand
TCTCTCTCTCTCTCTCTCTCTCTCTCTCTCTCTCTCTCTCTCTCTCTCTCTCTCTCTCTCAGCTTCTATCTTACGTTAAATGTATTTTAATAAAAGAAATTGGGCACTCTCAAATCCATAAAACGATCATTAAGGTCAAGGATTGTAAAATACCTTTAATTTCGACATTCACAGCTTTCGTCGCTTGTCAGTTGATTAAAACTTTTTCCCACTTTGATTCACTTTAACGTATATTTACTATTTTGCAATGTTTAAAAACTAGTAATACCCGATTACGATAGCTAAGTCCGACGATAGTCAAGTGGACGTCGCTGTGTAAACTCGCTTTTTCTCATGAAGTCCTACTTGACCAAGTCGGAGTGCTTCGAGTTTTGCGAGTAAACTCGAGCAGTTGTGCGCTGATAGTGATACAGAAAGTTTCTTTGTCGTTCTCTCCGCGCTCTCGCTTGACATAACACGGCCGATATATCGTTAGCGGCAGAAGGCGGAAGGGCTCGCCATGGGTATCAACTGTGTGAGGAAGGGTAGATGACAAGAGCGGTAACTCCAGCGACCCAGACCTGCGGACGGTCTCGAGTGTCTTGTCAATATGTATAGTGTCATCGATGTCTCTCTATCGGACGAATCCCTGCGCGATGCATCCCTACGTAATACGCACAGGTGCATTCGCATAAGGCCAGGGATTCACAATCTGAAGCTTGCAGCATCGATTCCATGGAAGATGGAATCTCTATTTATATACATTTGTGAATCTTACACAAAACAAAATAATAACTCTAAGAAGAAGACTAAATTACCTTAGTGGGATCGAAATCTTATATTTAACAACTTTAACAATTTCTTGAAATCAACAGCTTATATTAATTTTGAAAGAGAAAATAATTAAATATGTGTATAGTAAATACATGTATATCCATGTATTATTATTATTCATACAAATGCTTGTATCTATTTATTATTATTAAAAAATAAAAAATTATTGTGTACCAATGATCTCAATTATTTAATTAAGTCTAATCAGTACTTTTGATAATTATTATATTGTACCATAGATATGTCCCATTCTGCTTATATTCATATTATGAAATAATACAAGCAGAATAGGATACTTATATTATAAAATGAAGTGAAATAGATTAATAGAGTATCAGTATAAAGTGCAAGCTTTTGTTTTTTAATTTGATTTTGCTAATAAATCCTATCTAATTCTAATAGTTAGAAAGCTTGAGAATAGCTTGAGAACCCCTGATATTGGAAGCAACTGTATATGTAGGCGCATTAAATGAGAATTACCCGCTTGCGCCGTTTCCTCAAATACGAAGGACATATAGATATCATACTACGGACATTTGGGACTGTCTTAGAACACTGCGTATCAATGCTGCTAAATAATTCTCGTTCTTCATCATACGCGGCCAACCAATCGCGGTCTTATCGAAACATGACACGAGACGCGAATAAAGGAAACGCCGCTCCTTCACGGAGTTACACATCGGAGGTAATATAACGCGGTGGTAATTACTTGGCCAGACAATCATTAATCTTCATCGTTGTATCGACCGTGTCGGTAAGTTGCGACGCTCCATCGATGTTAATGAAACGACGTGATATCCAGACCGCGATTTTTCAAGATGTCTATACGTTTTTCGTTAAACAATATTTTTGCATTACCGTATAACTCATACAAAAATTCATACAAAAACTGCATTAGTTGCAAAGAATTCATGATCTTTTCAACATTTCTATCTCGCAATTTGTAAGAAGGATTCGTTTCCTTAACGATCTAAAGAAATAGTCATTAAGATGTACACTCGGTGCAATTCGCGTATACAGAACTTGCGTTTCAGTTAAATTGGATTAAGACATTAAACGTGCTAATAGAGCAGTCACGAATATAGGTACAGAAGTTTCGCTAAACCAAGATCCTCATACTGTGAAAGCCTCTTTTCTCTTCAAATAGATATTCACCTATTTGGAAACCGTCAGTGTAGGCTCGACGATTCACGACAGAAATAAATACGGAGTGAAAAGAGTTCAAGTTCTTTTCACGGAAGGATATAATTGCCAGAAAAATAAATGATCGCAAAGTCTATTTGCCCACATCTTTCTCTAGTACTTTCCCGTGTCCAACGAAGCAGAACTCTTCGTACTCTCTGTCTTGTGATCCTCCTACCTTCTGAGCCGCATCTGCCAGAACTACCCTCTCGTTACTACCCTTTGGTCCATCCTCGTCCGCTTTTATCTACTCTTTGACCTCCTGTGCATGTCCCACCTATACACCACCACCATATCCTAATCGTCATCCCCTCAATCTCTCGCCGATCGTTTCTCGCGTTTCTTTTTCCTCGTCTCTTTGCTACCGTCGTGACTTTCTGGAAAAGCTCATTCGAGTCGTGGGTCAATGAATTCGCAATTACGATCTTTCACGTTGACTTTGGAATCCTGGTCCCCGCTTTGTCCTCGTTGTATATCTACGACCACTTCCTCGTTTTGCAACGCGATGCAGCTTCTTGGGATTTTCTTAGAAAATTTATCACGAAACCCGATAATGCGGAGCATTCAAATGTTAGTATTCGTTTAATGAAAGACACATTGAGATGTGTAAACAATGACTAATTACAAGTAAATCAAAAAATTTTGCATATTCATTTTTCTTAATCATCGAAATAAAAGTATGACATGTTTGTTTTATTTTCCCTTTGAAGCATCGACATAATTGATATGCATAGAATTTATAATCGCGAACTGTGACACATTTCTATATTCTGCTAAAATAAATTATGCATTGACATCAGATTTATTGGCATCAACGGAAATGTAAAATTATATTTTTAATACATTATTCATTTTTCTCATATTCTGAAATCTCTCTCTCTCTCTCTCTCTCTCTCTCTCTCTCTCTCTCTCTCTCTCTCTCCTCTTTTTATTTGAAAAATATATGAAATGTACTAATATATTTTGATCCAACGAGTGCATCGAATGCTTAAATGCATGCAACTTGTTTCTGCATAAGTCTGGAAAAAGTCGTGCTTCGCACGTGCGTCACGTAGACTTTTCATTCGTGCAATCTTTATTCGTATTCTGACATTTCGAGCTGGGAAAAATCCCGGCCGAATCGCAAATTGGGTTCACGTTTCAGTGACCGATGAGTAGAAAACGTCCTCTCGGATGTAAACGCGCAAGCGCATCCATATCCATGATATGCAAGAGATATCGGAATTCAAAGGAGGAAAAAAAACGATGGAATGGAGTTGCGCACTGTTACATCATACACTTATGTTTCTTTGATACACTCTGAAACAACGGTGAGACAATGCGATGTAAAGACAAATCTTCAAAAGCTTCGCCAGTCGACTCTCTTATTTTTGCGCATCTTTTATCTGCGTCACGTGAAACACAAAAGCGTTCATTCATTTATAAAT
>NW_017259243.1:1812988-1816957 GCF_001594045.1 Atta colombica | reverse complement strand
TATATATATATATATATATAGAGCGAAAAACTACTTTAAAATAGTGAAATTGAGGACGTAAATTGTTACATATAAAATATTGCGTATGAGCGTCACGTTATGTCGCTAGTAAATATTTTCTCAGTCACGTATGAAAAGATGCGATGACTCGGTGCCAATGATTCCGCATCGGGAAGGGTAGCATTAAATGTAACAACCGCGTATATGCGCGAGGATTCGTGCATTATTCGGAAAGAATGAACGTGCAAATAAGTGTGCGCGAGCACGCGCGTATACAGACGCGCGTACGGAAACGGCAATGCGGAGTACTGTTCGGCTTTTGCTCTTTGAAAGGCAAGCAAACACGTCGCTACGTGCCGTCCTTCTTGACAACTTGCGAGAATTTATGCATTTGCTGGAGCAGTCCGAGAAAGAGAACAAATGGAGGAAAATTTTTAACTTTATATCTTCCTTTATGGAAAAATGCTCACAAAAAAACGTTTGGAAATAATTGAAAAAAAATTCCAATCTAATATTTTACACTATTCGTTCCAATAGCTTCTTTTTTATTAATTCACTAGTATTTTTCTACAACGACTGCCATTCGGAATTCCATTCAAAAAGCAATTGTACTATCTTATAAAATTCGATGCTTTATTTATTTTAGAAAAAAAGGCAGCAAGAAGAATATATATTACAAAATCAGTATCTAGATTAATATTTGAAATACAGACCAGAAGATGAGTTTGTTTGAGTGTATACCTATGGTAATTTCCGAAGTAATTTGATGCGCTGAAATTAAATTTACACGGAAAGAACGGATATGCTGAAGTATCTAATAAAGTTAGATACAGACGCAAATAATTTTTTAGATTATCAAAATTAATAATATGCATGCAACATTGTTCATGTTTGAGTTTCTTATATAATTATTTTAATATCCAACAAAATTATTTTTAAAAATGTCTACCTAAATTTTTTAATATTTCAATAAAATTGTTCTTTAAATTTAATATTATTATAATTTTGTCATCAAAGTCTACAGTATTAAAATATTAAACGCAGCAATATAATATATAATATTAAAAATAATGATTTTAACTATTATATTTATCACAAAGTAAAATATAATAAGATTAATATAATTAATTTAATTATTAATATTATTAATTGTCATTTTTAAATCTTATCTACAATATATTTAAAGTTAGAATTTTTTACAGCAAGTTTTTTGTTTCTACCTTATTCTGATTGATGGATGAAGTTTGAAATTTAAAAAAATTTATTGTATAGAAACGTTAAAGATAGTTGGAAATCAAGAATAACTTTTATTGAATAAAAATCTTGTGACAAAAGAATATATTTTTAGATTTCATATGCAAAATATAACTTTATTTTGCAAAACACTTAATTACACGAAAATACTTTATTTCGTCCGACTCTCTTCTGCTTTACAGTAATTTGATTTCGACCTCTTTCTCAGTCACATCAAATACATCAGAATCTGCACCACGTCAAATCGTATTTTAAATCGCGTTGCCCCATAGGTCGCGCCAGGTCTAAATAATTCATTCCATGAATTATTTCTGTTCCTATTTCCGACTCGTAACGAAAATCGATCTCTTTGATCGTCATGCCCGTGGTATTTTGTCCCGTGTTACATATTCTTCGATTCCTTCGTAATCCCACATGCCGCGTATTTCAACTGTCCAACCTCCACAACTTTTTCGCATTTCTCCGCAGAATCGCTTTATACAAACAAAACAAATAGTTTTCTTCAACTAGTACGTCACAATAGCGAGCATCATATTCCCGGGGACTGAAGCGTTTTGTTTTCCGAATAAGCGATGATCCGCCAGCGGGCGTTTATTTTACTTGGATATCGAGGAAAACCTGCATTATATGTAAACGTAGCTTTCAACGTTCGAGAACGGATTATAGAAGCTCGCGTACGCTGCTTCTTAATCCGGGGATTTCGACTGAAATATTTGGTAGATGCTATCGGGCAGTGACGCGACCGTTCGCTCCAGCGTGCATTTAATCCAGGAACGAGCATGGTCCTGAATCGATTCGAAATCTAGGTCGAATTCGGCTTAGTGGAATTGATTTCTCCGGTTTCTCGGTTGCGAACAATGTATATGTCGTGGGGTTTAGACCGGCTTCGCGAATCAGGTCGTTCCGTCGGCTTCAACGAGACAAAAGATAAAATTCTATCCGCGGCGCTTACCAACCAACAAATTGAGTAATCGTTTCAACATCGAGTTTAATCCACGGACAAATCCAGATCGCTTGACCTGAGGTGATGGCTGCATCACGCGAAGAACAGAGAGGAAAATATTGATTTCTAAATAAATGCGATATAACGTAACAAGCACTCGAACAAAAAGTTATCTGTTGTTACAAAATCATATCCGCATACACCCTGCAAAATAATATTAATGTTCTCTAAAATACTTCAGCTATAATCATAAAATCGTCATAAAGTCAATTTGTATTTTAATGATCCATCTTTTATTACCTATTCATTAAATCAGCATCGTTCTGAAATTTTTACTACTACCCAGTTAAGAGCCATGCGATTTCTCATCAGTGTACTTGTTAGAAATTAAGTGGGCAAAAGATAATATAAGTTAGTTGAGCTAAATTAAGCTCGCTCAACCGTTTTTTATTAACTGTACGATCGTCAGGAGACTCCCGTAACGAAACTGGCGCGGTGCGGGCGTTACAATGTTAATGATCGGATACGCTTTTCGTTTCAGGGTGCAGCGTGAAATTTACGCTCGGTCAGCAGGGCCCGGTCTTCATCCTGGAGCCGCCGAGTACTCTAGTCTTTTCAAATACTACGGGCTCTCAATTAGGCTGCTCCGCACACGGCAGCCCGACGCCGCATGTCACGTGGATTACCAGCCCGGATCAGAGATCAGTTACAGCAGTTCCCGGACTCAGGTAAATCACGTTTCTGGATATTTCTGAACGTTTCTGAATGCCCAACCACCTCGACCGATCACGTTCGTGTTGGATCACTTCTGCAAAAATTTGCCAGGACGTTGAAATAAAACCGAAGAGAATATACACGGAAGTAAAAGAGCTTGTTTCGAATTCGAGTGTGAAATCCGTCTTATGATTTTATCACGGTCCTAGATGTTTCTTTTTCCTGACTGTTCTTTACGCGAATCAACAGAGCTGCTTTGATATTCTTTCAGGCAACTTCTGGGTAACGGAACGCTATACTTCCCGCCGTTCTTAGCTCAGGATTTCAGAGCCGAGGTTCACAATGCCCGATACAGATGCCGTGCGACCAGCTCCGTCGGGACCGTACTTTCACGCGAGGTCACACTCCGCGCTGGTAAGTTATCTTATCCACGTCTCATCTCTTCCGAAAAGTGAAAGCATAGTCTTGTAGACTTATGTGAAGAAACTTATCCGGTCGGAAGATTTCAAAATGTTTTATCATTCCGGCGGAAATGGCTTTCCGGCTCTGAGTGGAAAATGTGGTCGCGCGAATAAGATCCAAACTATCGTATATACTTCGCTATCGCGAATCGACAATCCGTTGATGTCGCCGATGTACATGATAACTGATTATTTATCGAGGAAATGTCATTCGCCGCATACGAGATTCGTTGCAATAACGGACTGGCGGTACCGAACATCCCATTACGTCGAAGTGCTACGGTGAGTGCAGAGCCAACACCTCGCATTTTCAACCAAGAGGCTTCACGCTATCCAAGTAAATACCGATGGGGAAACGGTTGAAAGCCGTTAAATTGTATCGGAGGAAGTTCGATTCGAATACGTGGGTGAAATCTTCGTCGTTCCAAAAGACCCGAAGAGGGACAAAACTTTGTCCGGTCGGCGCTACGTGAGCTATCATTTAAATGGCTGATTCTAAGCCGATCATTACTACTAGTGGTAGCCGCACTGAATTCGCCATACAGACTGTGTCCGCGTACATATGGCACGAATCCAATTGGAAAAAGAGTTCTTTCG
>NW_017259243.1:1805544-1812888 GCF_001594045.1 Atta colombica | reverse complement strand
ATATATATATATATATATATATATATATATATTTAATCTCAAAAGATTGCTTATCGGTATTCGCAATATTGAAAATACAAAATGACACACGAAATGTCATACCATTTATATATATAAAACATTTATTTTTAATAAAATTGATACGAAATTGGTACAGAGAGAGTTGATTATCAAATTCTGAAAATTGATTAATTAAATGGTATGACATTTCGTGCGTTTTTCTGTATATCCTTTCTAAATACTTTTTAGAATAAAAATAAAAAATCTCAATATTTGCGTGCGCACCAGATTTCCAGGGATCTGAAAACTAAAGAATTTTTTAAAAATTAAAAAAGTCCAGGGAAAAAGTAGGAAAAAAAGGTAAATTTAGGAAAAATTAGTCAAATAATTTTAATTAAATAATTGTGTCAAAAATGATTTCGCGTAATATTAGGTACATAAATAATATTTACGTTTTGTAACATTTCGTATTTTTCAAATATGATTATTGCAACGACAAAAATAAAGTAGATCAAATAAATCAAATCGCGAAATAAAATAAATGTACAACGTGTACTGACTGCAAAAAAGTGATATGCTTGTTCACTTTTTAGCCGGTGCATGTAACCTTTTAAATGGGTAAACACTGATCGCTTTCACGAAGCTCTCTAAGCTTACGTTGCACTTAGGTTGCTTGCTTTCTTAACAACATTTTCGTCACGCGTTTTTAACCCTTCAAATAAAGGTAAAAGAATCATCAATTTTGCAAAAATGACTGCTACAAGAAAAAATCTTAATATATAAAAATTTCAAGCCAAATCATGATTTTTTAAATACGACACATTCTGAATCTGCCTGTTGTCTGAGAAGATAAAAAAAATGTCGCCTCATGACACACATACGACAAAGCAATTCTCGCGCAAAATATTGACGATCTTAAAGCCCAAAGAATCCCGCATGTCAAACAATGTGTTTTACTGAGTATTTCAATATACTTTGCGCTCGTTCGTAATAAAACTGGCACGCTTGTCGTATTTCACAATATATACAAATTCGAAGAAATTGCGAGAATCCAAATACTCTTTGATGCTGTCGGTCCAAAGGCTGTCTCTCCTTTCAAAGCCGTTTCACGTGAAGCGACATGGAATGCGCGCCCCAGCCGTTGGAAAACTTTTGGTGAAAAGTTTTTCAAGATGATTCGACTAAAACGAGAAGAAAAATTCGCTTCGCCACTAGTGGTTTCCGAAACTTTCTCCCAAAGTCACTGGACGATAAAAGAACGTCCAATCGATACCTTTTTACCGCACTGTCCTTGTCGTGCGCGAACCATCCAGCGATATAAGTAAAGCTTTTATGTACCAGCGCTTTCGTTCGTTAAAAGTTCACAGTCCGCTTCAAAATATATAGGCATAAATAATCAAGTCATTCTTACTCGTGCTTTTCACGAAAACAAATTTAATACGATTCCAAGATGATGCATGAGATTATTCAAGCATAAATAGAATTTGTTTTTCCAATGAATCTAGTTTCTTCCGAATAATAAAAAATTAATAAGTTTAGACTTATTTTACCATTGATATAATTTTCTTCTTTTTTTTTCATTAATATAAAGATAAAGAAGAAGGAACTCTTTCTACAGTAAACATTATTTCATTATTAACTTTTCCGACAAATAAAAAAAAGTTCAATTATAAACATTTATTTCAAATGTAATATGACGAGCTTATTGCGTTGAAAAATCAATATAATAGTATATAATGGTAGTATGGCATAATAATAGTTAGAAAATAGCGTAATCAAAAAGTAATGACTATTCGCATGTAATCGTACAGGAGAGAGACATTCATTAACGCAACGTGCAAGTTATCTCAGAGAACCCCCCTTCTCGTTTCACTTTATTTTCTTCTATACGCGAGAACATCAGCCAAGGAGAATGTTCTAGCGATGCTTCTTCTGAAACGAGCGAGCCAAAAAGGAATGGTTCACTTATCTAAAATGACATCGGTCGTCCCTACGTACTCGCCAAAGAACTTATTCTGCAAGAGAGGGAGAGAAAGTCATTGTCGAAATTCCCTTTTGTGAGAATTGTATTTTTCGACGAGCTTGAGAATTTGATACCAACATGTCCAGCTTTCGTTCTTTTCAGCAGAGAAGAACGCTCTCCAAGGACAGAATATAGCGAAGGGAATATTCATTATCCTTCGTTATACCGTCACCAGTCTCGGTAACATAAAGAATAATGTCTGAAGGTGTCGCATTTTCAAAATTTAAGAGAGGCTGTATTGCGTGGATTTAACCTTTAGCGGGAGAGTAATCGTCGCTCGGATGATGCTCGCCCTGAGCCAGCTCCCGTTTAATCTTAATTTTTTTCAAATGATTTCATTACGGAAGGTATACGGCAAGCGTAAGTATGTAACGGCGATAGAGTCTTATATCTTTTACGTGCTTTCCCGCTCGATTTTTCTAGTACTTGGAAAATGTTGTTCAAGGGGTATTTAACGTCAAAAAATAAATTATCTCGATGGATTTAATGAAACATGGATAACAGATAATGAAAATGGATAAAAAATTGTATCTTTATACAAAATTCATCTTTATGCAAATTGATATTTAATTAAAAGCTTATATTAAATTATAGAAAAGTTTCATTGATTAAAAGTATATTTAGATAAATTAAAGGAGAAATGTCTCGAGAAATGTGGATGCTGTAGAGCGTGCATACGTGCATAAGAAATTAAACAATCGCGCACTGCATCGTATCTTACATCCTAATCCCTTGAAATTTGCATACTGGATATTTATTCGGCCGTGTTATTCGCGACGAAACCGTATTTTTCCACACATATGCCGAGTATGGATGCTATATAGGAAAGAATTATTGCCTACCGCATGGTGAGAGATCACCCGTTTCTGTAGATGGACGATTCTCCAGTGTACCGCTTATTCTTCTTTATTTTCTTCATTTTATCAACAGAAAAGTACGCGACTAGAAAAAGAACGTAACCACATTAGCAACCACCACTAGTTCTCCAGAAATGGTCTTGGACAGAAAAAGGTCCATCCTTTCGGACGACAAATGCTTGTATATGTGTAATACCAGCAAAACGGTCGACGGTTTTAATCACGCACAAAGCACGTTTTTGTTTCTAAGAGAAAGGTACAAGAAATGTCTTGCGGCACAGCAATAAGATACAAAACTTGTTAAAACTTGCACGGAACTTTAAAACGTAGTTAAGAGATTATTGTAACTGATTAGTTTAATTACAATGTATTTTCTAACGAAATGAAGAAGAATTTAAATAAGCTCTCATTTTTTTAGATTTTTTTTTTATAAATCTTTTTGTTATTATTAAGCTCTCATTTTTTTTAGATTTTTTTTATAAATCTTTTCGTTATTATTCGATTATTTACGTGTACTTGTGTCATTTTTTTGATGGCCCAGTCCTTGGCTGATTGCGATATAAGTGGCAATATATCCATTCCGGCGAAAATCCTCGGAAAATTTAATTTAAAAAAATTTACCGTTTTTAGAGAGAGAGAGAGGAGCTCGTACAAGTACAGGGCAAACATGTTGCAGTAGCGATGCATCGATACACCGCGATGTGCATTTTCATGCCGCATCAGCGCGTAATAGGCGTTAAGCGCGCGGAGAGCGCGGTATCGGAGATCCGGCGTGAGCGATCTCTCACACAAGAGATGGAAAGGGAATCCGTCCGTGAAGAGAGGAGGAAAGTTAATTCCAACGATTTCTACGAATCTGTGGAAATATCGTTGCCCGCCTGGCTGGAGATCCGCGCGCATATTGGCTTTATTTGCACATTTCGTTTCACCCCGTTTTCTCTCTCTCTCTCTCTCTCTCTCTCTCTCTCTCTCTCTCTCTCTCTCTTTCCCTCTCTCTCGTTCCTTCGTGCCATTTCTCTCGCATCCTCTCACCGGCGCATCTCAATTTTATCGTCACGTACCGTGCCCCCTCTTCTCTCTTCATACTTGGTCCCATTTTACCTTTTCCTCCACCTCCCGATTCACAAACCGGCGTCTAACCGGGAGAAGGGGGAAGGACGCCTGGCGTCGGGACATCATCCGAGAATCCCCCAATTTCCGACGCCCCGGACGGCGAAAAGGGTGGAACGACACGACTCGTCTCGTCACTCGGCGAATGGTAGTTCCTCCGACTCGCAACCTCTCTTGGCTTTTCTCATTTCACGTCTTCTTCTAGATGCACATCCCTTAGCCCCATTCGCCGAGCTTTTTAAGCTTCCTCATTCCCTCCGTCCTGCTATCTCGCTTCCTTCGCTTTACGAGCTATCGAAGAAATCGCGCGCGTTACTTCGGCACGAATGTTTACGGACGAATCCACGGGGGAGTGTCTCGACAGTGCTTGAAAAACATGAATTTTTCAGTAATCTTAACGTCACGTACGTCTTCGATTACGCACGTGTGATTTGGCCTTAAGATATTTTTCATTATAATCGAATATAATGATGTGAGATATATATTTATTTGTAAACGTATCATAGAGAATATTGAGCAAAATATTAAAAACAGCGGTTTGTATTGTTTTTTAATTATTAAATTAAATTAAAAGATACACTTATAAATTTAATACATCCCATCCAATATCGATTAAAATAGAAAGGTAATATATGCTTAACAGGGGCGATGTAGACGTAATAACGTTTTGAGTTACCGTATTCACTTAGCGATTACATGGTTAATATAACTAAAGATGCAAATGCGGGAAATTAATCGCGCACTTTGTGCCAACATTCATTATAGCGGAGTGTGTGAGTAGAATGTGTATACGCGTGAGCAGGTGTATCTCCGGAGAATAGGATATGCGACCTGAGGGCTGTTGGCAACATCACTGTTACATATTGATGTATGTGTGTACTTAGATTGAGAGTGATTAGGTTCAGGAAGAGTTTGTCTTGTATCCCAGCATCTTGTATCCTAACCGCGAATGAAACGCATTATATCGAGTAAGTTAAAACAAATAACAATTGATTGGATTTTATATATAACTATCAAAAATTCTTTCAAAATTTCATCATTGGAATTGAATTTAATAAAATGTACTTCTAATAATATGTATCAAATGTAAAACAGGAGTATATAAAGTATTTTTAATATATTCATGATAGTCTGTCCTTAATATAGGCTGTCCAAGTATTTGAAATTTTATTCTCGTAAATTAACGCGTCATAACGAAATAAGCGAAGTGAATCGTATTACAACACAGCCATTGTCCATGGACTTGAAATAAGTTTGATCGTTCATTATGCATGCTTCTACTTCCCTATGTCTTATTTTCCACTTTCTGCCCATAACTTCTTAATAATCATCCATCTTCCGCTTTCAACGCTACGTCACTTCGTCCGCTTTAGTTTTCTTCCCCTTTTGCTCTGACTTTCTGTTATATACGAATATAACAGAATTTTATTATAGAGAGTCTCGCAATGTAATTACTTTGACTCGCAGATTCTCTTTAATCATTTTTCCTTATCGAAAATTCGATGATAATGATATAATTTTTTTAATTTCAAAATTATTGAGATATAACTCAATAATTAATAATCAATAAGTTTTAAATATTACGATTTTGTATTAAACTCCATTTTGAAATTGTTCAAAGAATAAACTTTTAATATCCTCCAGCGGTTACTCTTTTTAAAACTTATTAGTTTTAAAAAGATTTAATACATTGAAAAAAATGTCGAGCTTAAATCTTTCTTTTCTTGACTATTTTATGATCATGAGAATTAGTTTTCCAGAAACTTTGGGAAATATTTCGCATAAATTTCTTGTAATTAATCCTAGAATTGAATGTTTTGCAACAATTTGTGTTACTTACAGTATTGACGGTACCCGGATACGATGTCAGGGTAAACAGACAACCCGTCATGGAAGGATGCAATGCAGTGTTGTCTTGTACAGCTCGGGAAGATGTTAAGGAACACCTTACTGTAACCTCCTGGTTCCGCGACGACGCTATTCTCTTACCTGGAAACACAGACACCGGTGAGTAACTGAGCATTGAGATATATATTATAATCCAAGATAGAGCGTGTCGACGTTAAACCTTCCCGAGAATCATATGTGTTTGAACATCGACAACACCGTATCACGTATAGTTAATTTCACACTTTAAACATAATAGTCAAAACAAATTCGAACCAATTCTACGCTGATTCATCAATTTTCTATCGATATGTACAAAGATGCATTTACGAGTCGAAATCAGTTTACAAATGTAATATATATAGAAAAATCATTCTATGCTAAGAGAAGTGATTACTTAATTAATTTATTTTTTTTAAATAACAATTATTTTTAAAAGAATTTATTCTTGATAATAATACTTAATACATTACAAATTTAAAAAAAACTATCATTATTATATAATATTCAAAACAAAGAATTAATTTTTTTTTTTAAGAATGTTATAAAATTTTATTAAAAAAGTGACTTTATATAATATTATATAATAAACAAATCGAATTTGTTTTAATTTAACAATCTTGACACACAACATTGCAGTATTAAATTACTAGGATTCAAAATATATTTTGAATAAATTTGATACTTGTGATGAACACATAATATAAATTTGCGAATGTACGTATATGAACTTATAAAATACTTGAAACAACTAAACTTGTAATTATTATTTGCATACAATATGTTTTTTTGTATATAAACATGTTAATGCATTGTGGTTAAAGCGAATAAAAAAGAACATAATAGGAAATGCACATGTTCGAAATAAATGCGTATAAATGAAGAGGAGATATATCCGAAGCGCAATTCACTCCTCATCGCTTATCATAATCCCTCATACATAGTAATTTTTAATCATAGAGTCGCTTTACTTAAGGGATTATTATAATTTTCATGAATTACGATAAATTTCACAAGAAAAGGGCACAACTCGAAAAGGATTAAATTAACGCAATTATGACCGCTAGGGAAGCAAGTGGCATACAGATAAAGAGAGAAAGAGTACAAAATGCTTGATCTCTCGGATGAACATCCGGTAACACGCACGAACTCACAGATTCGTACACCCACACAACTGACATACATATATACATATATACACATATATATATATATATATATATATATATATACCCGCACACGTATCGCTGCGGCTACACACGTACATGCGCTAACTCGGTGGTTTAGATCGTCCTGTACACGCTCAAGCATTCATGTCCCATACATATTTATACCGCTCGGTTGCACGTAACCGGCACCGGTGTGCGCGTAACTGTACGTACGCGTGTACCGTTGGAATATCATGGGAAGCATCGCGTCATGTCGGGGCTTGATACGTTTGTTTCGTAACTAGGCGGCTAACATTGC
>NW_017259243.1:1803380-1805444 GCF_001594045.1 Atta colombica | reverse complement strand
TGTGTGTGTGTGTGTGTGTGTGTGTGTGTGTGTGTGTGTGTGTGCGTGCGTGTGTGTGTGTGTACGTGAGAGCCTGGTTATCGCAGCACGCGTGAGATGCGGACGCACGTCGTCACCGTCGCAAGAACGGTCCATATCGCATTCGAAGACGATGCGACGTCGTCAATCGACGACGTCGCGCCAATATCAGTGAAAATAGAGAGGAACGTCAAGAGTATGTAAGCGCTCTCAAATTGACACAATAGCTCAATAATCGAGATAAAGAGAGAGACAATCTTCTATCGTTATCGAAAGAAATTTTGATTTTTTTCTTCTTCTCATGTTGTAACGGAATTCATTGAAGCCATTCAATGAACTGAGCGGAATTAACATTTAGCATATATGTCTACTTATTTTCAAAAAATAACATTCTCAAGTTCAAATATATATTAAGCACTCATTTCCGTATTGTAAAAAAATTTGTAAAGAATATCTGATTCTGATGAAAAATGGAAGAAAACACAGATATAACTTTAAAAAAAAAAACAATTAAAGCAAGGTACGCGCGTGTATTGATCTTTGTAATAACTATCATACTGTAATGTCGCGGATATCATACCCTGATTCAACGACATGAAATTCCGGTTGTACGTTGCGAGAAGAGCATGACATTTCTATCATTGACTCACGCGCACATACACTATAACGATATCGAATCTGCGACAATAGATTCTTGTTAGACATCGTAGGGAAGAGAATCACTCGGAATCCTATTCGTGATGAATGCATCTTGCGCAGATCCGGGGACATATGATCGTTAGAATTATATTATTCGGAATAAAAGGGAATATTTCTCATCAATATTAATAAAATTTAGCATATAATTTTAGAGATAATTAAAATAAATGTTTGATATTTTGTATTTAAACATTCTCATTTGAATTTAGAAAATGAAATTGTTTTATAGAGTTCTTTTATAGAGATTTTAAAATAATCAGTGAAAAATAACAGAGTTATAAAAATAATGAAGATGAAATAATTAAAATGAAAGGATATACATTCGTAGTGATTCAATTTTTTATTCTTCGGGCAATGTGTCGGAAAATAACAATGTAACAGGAAGTGTCTATCTTGAACGAAGAGAGAGAGAGAGAGAGAGAGAGAGAGAGAGAGAGATATTCCTTCAATATTAATTATTCTCTGCAAGGGATAACAACGCGTGAAATCCGAAATGTTTCGCGCGTAATGAAAAAAAGATTTCTGGCAGGTCAATCCGAGATAGTCAGGCAGCTTTAGCAAGTCGGTAGACCGAGTTGCTCGATGGCTGTCCGATGGTTGAGCCAAATTGAAAATTTCACGCCTGATGGTACACCCATCCGTGATCCGAAGAGGTTTCATCGACAGATGCTGAGGATTTTGCATAACCCTTTGCTTCTACAGACTTGAAATACGAGAGAAAATATTGCAAGAACCGCGTGCACGTTCAGGGATTTATTATTGATATTTCCCAGCTTCTGAATTCTGAGAAGTCGAATAGTATTTCCGCTCAGTCTGCCGCGTTGTGGAAGAAGGAAGTGGAATAAATCGCGAAGTCGAGAGAAGCATTTCTTCACTACGATAGTGATGAGAGGGAAAATTTTTATTCAGGTGAAATGTCTTTAAAATTGTATACTAAATTTTTTTGCGGTTTTACAATAATATATTTATACATAGGTAGTATTGCGTCCTGCAGAAATCGTATTTTAATTAACCTAAGTAAAATCGGAAATTTAATAATATAAAAATCATAATTGTTTCAAATTCAAGAATCAATTGATTATTATAAAAAGGAGTAGAATTGCGAACGGAGACTTAAACTTGAACGATACTATTGTAATATATCAAAGTAATGATAATAGCTTTCATTTCGCGCATCCAGTAATAGTTCAATATATTTAGTGCCATACTAATTAAAACACATGAATGCACACGTAGTTTAAATTAAATCATCATATTTTTTATTTTACCATAAGAAAGAATTGCAAATATCTAAGGCAAAAGTTCATAAAACTATCGAATACTACTTCTTACTATTTTTTACTAATC
>NW_017259243.1:1801920-1803280 GCF_001594045.1 Atta colombica | reverse complement strand
TCTTCAGTTATTTATTTAAAATTATAGTTTATATTGAATAATATATGAATTTAATTATTATAATTTAAAACCAAATAAGTAATTAAAATATCTTTTGAATAAAGATTTCTATTAATTCATATAAATTTTATTTAACTTTTCTATTAAGTGTCGCAGTTCCCCCATTCTCCCTTATAAACTTTGATAAATATGTTGTGTAATAACAAACTATATTTTTTAATTTAAATTTCAATATAAAAGAATATTTTGTAAAAGAATATTTTTTATGTACTTAATATGTTTATTAAAAAAATATATAAACAAATTTTTAATAAAATGTTGATATAAGAAAACTCGGTACTAATAGTTAGTTTTCTCTTGGGATTACACTGAGTGTAACCTCGCACTACACCAATTGCGTGTAAGTGCTGCAAAAGTATACATACACTATGGTGTACACTACTTCATGCTATCGTGTTTAATTCTGCTTCCGGTTGACTTTCATTTTCAAATTTTTAATGTCACACTGGCTTTACATCGTCTCTTTGAGATCGTGTAGCAAAACCCCACTTCGTGCATAAAATTTACACTACACCATAGCCACGGAAACACGTTACACTGAATGAGTTCGCCTATCAGCCAAGGAAACACGCTACACTGTCTGAATGTTGCACTGGTGGGCGATAGTACAGCCAAGAAAAAACGTTAAGTTTGTTAAAAAATTTGCAGTTGACAGAAAGCGAGACTTGCTGAGATGTGCTGAGACTTGCTATATATTAAATCAAACTATGTATATGTGCCCTGATTTTGTTCACAGGTGGAAGATTCGTAGTTACATCGCAGGGTGACCTTCATATTAGGGCTGCCAGACCAGAAGACGGCAGAGCGACGTATTCATGTTTAACCCTGCATGCCTTGACGAGCGAACGAAGAAAAAGCGAATCCGCCACTTTAACAGTCACGGGTAACCGCCAGAACCGGATAAACCCTTTTGCGAGATAAATATAAAATCAAGATCCGGATTAAAATTTAATCTACCTCCGCAGATTTCGCTATATAATAGAATGGCTAGGAAGATTATTCCTTGCCACTCGTTCATCTCCTTTAGATTATCTCCGTTTTTTTATTTGTAGAACCAACCGGTTCTTCACCACCGCGATTGATGCAACGATCTGAAATCGCTATTTCCGCCGAAAGCGGCTCCGACGTTCATCTCACATGTTCAGCGCAAGGAAGCCCGCCACCACAATTTACCTGGTATCGCGATGTTAATGGTTGGTTTAATTAGGGGAATGTTTACCGAATAAGCTATGTTAACGGTAGCGCCGAACAAACCAGCAGTATTCAAACATCAATTTCTCGATAGCATGAATACCAGATT
>NW_017259243.1:1792428-1801820 GCF_001594045.1 Atta colombica | reverse complement strand
TTGCGGAATTTTTTTTTAAAAAAAAAAAAAAAAAAAAAAACACATTACCGTATATTTATGTCTGCCTTGCTGCCCTTCCCCTCCTACTTAACCATCAATCTTAATGAATAATTTATAATGCATTATTTATGCGCTCTTAAAATTCGCAAAAAAATTTTTGCGCTGATTTCGTTTAGCTAAAAAAAATTTTTTTTTGTGCTGAGGTAGTCCTCCCCCCTTTCTACATGTTAATAACAACCGATTTGGAAAATCAAATACACAGGATTTATGCATTATTTATGCGCTTTCATATTCACATACTCAAAAAAATGAATTCTTAAAGAAATGCATAAATGCTTTAATCCAAGAATAATTTAGAATAGCGCCAAGAATAAACAATTTCTGATTAACAATAATTATTCGTAAAATAAAATAAATTTTATTCTTAGTTCAAAATTTTATTTTAATAAAAAAATAAAATTGCACTCGTTCAACATTAAATATGCTTATATAATTAACATTATTTTTTCTTTAATGATATCTTTTGTCAACTTATTTCAAACCCCCAGTATGCTTTTTAGTAACATCAAGATGACAGAAACTAATGCTGTAGTAAGTGACGATAGTTTTGTAAATGAAGTGCCACATTTATAGAACATACTTCTTAATGTGCACGGGGTATAAGCTCTCAAGGAAAAACTGAATCAAACTTAGATTATATCCTCTACTAATGTAGTTCAAAAGCAAGTGAAATGCTGAAACCGTTCTATCTCTGTTAGCTGTATTGCAAATAAGGATGCAAGCAGACGGTCAACTTCATCACAATGATAGAGAACGCTGCCTGCATATACAGGCGGATCCGCCGCGACGGATTCATTGCTCATCTCACACATTTAACTGTGAATACCAGATCCGCGAATCCGCAGCGGTAAATCCGCCCGCGTATATAGGCGCCTCTTTGTCACGTCGCAGTGACAAAGTCGACCGGCTATTCACGCATTCCTATTTGTAATTATAACTGACAGAAACATTGACGATGCTGAATATTTCATCCACCCTTAAAGATTGAACCACATTTAAAGGTGTTCCACGAATGCAACAGTTCACAAAATCCCATCGTCAATCATCATTCAGTACACTTCCCATGTACTTCCGTCATCTTGAAATTATTGAGGAGCTTTTATACACACTGTTGCCGCCTGCCGGCGAATTTTCAAATTTATAATTCTTAATCCAAGAATAATAGTTTATAAATAATGCGATTTGAGTTTGTTAAAATCATATAATGATTTTAGAAACAAGAATTCAATTTTAAGAATAAAGTATACTTTGCATAAATCTATTTATTATTGATGCCAGTGAACATTTATAATTGAAGAGAATATTTTATAATGAAAATAAATAGCATTCAAGAATAAAAATATATATGAATCAGGAATTCATTTTTTTCTGTGCATAGTTTCAATTTTTGCATTGCATCCCTTAAGGCACTTCCCTCTTGGAACAAACAGTCATATTCATCCCTAAGTCCTTTAAAATTGCAAAATTACGCTATCTAACTATGCAAAATATATCTTCGATTTATGCTCTCATATCATTTCCAAGTAAATTTCGATTTTTATGCTGCAACTCTTAAGGAAATTACTTCTCTCATGGAACAAAGATTTGGTTAAGTGGAGACCAGCTAGGCAGACGTCGTACATTTTGTAAAAGTAGCTCATTACACTACACATACCGTTACTCCTTACAAATTTTAAAAAGTAAAATGTTATTCCTTAATAGTATTGTTATCTTTTTTCGTTATTTTTTCGTAATGTTGAACTAAGATATAAAAATTATATTATTTAATAGTCAATATCATTGTAACAACAAATACTAAAACTTAAAAATGTAAATTAGTCTATATATGTACAAACTTTTCTTTCTTTATATTAAATAATAAATATATTAAATAATAATTCAAATAACAATAAAAGTAACAATTTCGTTATCATTGCAGTAAAAACGTAATAATGTTATCGTTACAAATAAAAAAAGTAACTATCGTTATAAAAAAAAAAGTAACAATGGAATGACGTTACAAGTAATGCATTACTTCCCAAATCTGGTAGATATCAAATACTTATACGTTTAAATTAATATTATACAATATCATTAAGAATATCATTAAGAAGAACAAAAAAAAGTGTTTAATAGGCATACTATTTAATCTTGAAAGATATTATCAAATGTAATTGTAAAAGAAAAAGAGATTTATTTATTTTATCAAAAAAGTTGAAAATTTCTCTTTTTCTCTTGTGTGTACGGTCTATTATCAACGAGAATCTAACGCTAAACGTATCATGCAAATAACTCTGCAACATGATTATAAGACAGATACACTCAAATATCTTATTGCAGGCCATTCGATACCGGTTGAATCGTTCGGCCGTATTCAGCTTTGGGGCGATTTGATGCAAATTCGTCGCGTAGATGCACAGGATGCAGGAAGATATGTTTGTCGGGCCAGCAATCAGCTTGGCGAGCAACGAGCGGAGACGCACTTGTCAGTCACATCAAAGCTAAATGCTCGGATTCAGCCGCGTGTGCAAGTACGAGTCTGATTTCTGCAGAAAGATAATTTTCTTCTTAAATGCACGTTTTATATTAGCAGACTAAAAGAGCATAACAATATGAAGATAAAAATTCGTTATACACAAAAAGTTTTTTTTTTAATTCAAGAATCAACGATGTGATAAAAAAGGGAAACTTTTATACTTAAAATTGTTGAGCTAGTACCACGATATATATAGTTTAGTAAAAGTTATTTATCCTATATTATACTAAGAAAGCAATTAATACGAATTAAGAATTCACTTCACATATCATATGATATTCTATTTTTATTATAATATAATGAAAAACTGAATTAAACTACAAATACGATTGGGCTAACTATATTTATGATAATTGCATCTATTGATTAATTAGCAATTTTCTTTCTCTCTTTTTTTTTCCTCCAAATTATATAAAATTAATATTTATATAATATATAATTTTATTAATATATAATATTAATAAAACAATTATTAAATGATAATTAAGCCATTAATTTATTACATTTAATATAAAATGTCAAATATAAAAATATGCATTATTAATGTAACAAAAACTAGTCTCTCGAAGGCATTAGTTTTATTGCACACTTAAAAATCGTGCAGATAAACGCGAATTAGTCCGACTGCGAGATTCAAATGGATTCGCTTGTCGTCATTCGCAGGTCATTAATTCCGGCGAGACCGCTACGATGAACTGCACGGTCGAAGGATATCCGGTTGAGAGCGTTGAGTGGCTACATGACGGTGTGCCAGTATTGACCGCGCAGGATACAAGGATCAGATTGTTGGCTCCCTTAGTGCTCGTAATAGGCTCTGTTGGTCGCAGGGACAAAGGGATGTATCAATGTTTGGTGAGGAGCGACAAGGAAAATGCTCAGGCTACTGCCGAACTCAAACTTGGAGGTGAGCGAGCGCATCTCATGCGCCGTTTTTAATATCTATACTTTTATTTGGCCGTTTCTATCTATTATTACATCACTAGTTTATAGTGCTTTCCCTCTTATATATAAATTTAAAAAACTGGTTCATTCTTGTTTAAAAAAATAGATATTTGAAAACTTTTTTTAGATACGGTTCCGGAACTGCAGTACACATTTATCGAGCAGGCGTTACGACCAGGCCCACCGGTATCTCTGCGATGTTCTGCTACCGGTTCACCGACACCATCCTTTACCTGGCTACTCGATGGTGAACCATTAAGCCAGATTGCAACTGGGCACAGGTAGATCGTACCTATGTTCTGATATATCAGCATTATATCGCTCTATCTTCTAATCAGGAACTATGCGCGTAGATACGCGATAGGCCAATATGTGGATCAATCGGGTGACGTGATCAGTCACTTAAACATTTCATCGGCGGGAGCCGAGGATGGTGGCTTGTACGCATGTGTAGCGTCCAACACTCTAGCGACCGTCGAACATAAAGCTAGATTGAATATTTACGGTACGACATGCAGATAATAATTTCATATGACACATAAATATAATCACATATTAGAATGTGAAATAATTTTTAAATAAGACACTTCTTACGAATGAACTCAGCTAAATATGTATTTCCACAATATCGCATATATAATCGCAAGTGTGCTAAACAGATTTATTAAAGTTATATCCAGAATTAAACAGCAACAACTATCGAAGAAAACAATACTGTATAGCATAGAAACTTTAAATGGAATGAAAGTCTCGAAGCGCTACAATTGATTTAGATTGTGGAAGAGAGTTTAAATCGGGACAACCTTATAATAAGAAACTACTTTTAGGACCACCGTACATCCGATCGATCGGCCCAGTTCGCGCCATCGCCGGTGTCGACATTACAATAGCGTGTCCTTACTCAGGATATCCGATCACATCGGTCGGATGGACCCGAGGTGGTGCCGAATTGCCCTTTGACATCAGGCAGCGGGTCGACAGCGAGGGTCATCTTACAATCCTCACGGTAGATCCGAATGATGCCGGGACTTACACATGTATAGTTCGAGCAAGTTCTGGGGAGACCGCCAACAGAGATATATTACTAACTG
This sequence comes from Atta colombica, assembly GCF_001594045.1. Taxonomy (NCBI): domain Eukaryota; kingdom Metazoa; phylum Arthropoda; class Insecta; order Hymenoptera; family Formicidae; genus Atta; species Atta colombica. Next base: position 1,797,212 of record NW_017259243.1, on the reverse strand, counting down.
TTAATAGTAAGTGAAAGTAAGAATAGTAATAGCATAACAAATACACTGAAAAAAAATTTACTAAATATCTTAATACGTATTTTTTTAAATAGTGCTAACGAAACATTTACTTACAATAATTATATATTTACTTAATAAAAAGAAATAATAATTAAATCAAATTAATAATTTTTATATCAAATAAATATGTGTTACTAAATATTTAGTTGGTACCATTTAAATAAATATTTATTAAAATTTAATATAGATGTACAACTTTGCTTCCACCGTTTTCCTATAGATGGCTTTAGCGGTAAGTGGTGGTCGAAATAAATAGATCATAGACGTCATACAATAAACTTGGGCATTTGTCAACATAACCCCATAGAAACATTAGTCGATTTGTGTCTGCATCATAAAGTTATTCTCGATTGAAAATGTCAGTTTACGAGCCAAATTCTCGTCATTTGCAGGAGGTTTTAATTTTTTGCTTCAATATGAAGAAATCTGCGGCTCATTGAATGCTCTCAAATACTTATGGTGAGGCCGCTATTAGTGAAAGAACGTGTCGTGAGTGGTTTCAACGCTTCAAGAACGGTGATTTTGACGTCCAAGGTCATGCTCTGTATTTGGTAGGACCAGCTCGGCGTAGTGTATTATGAACTGTTAAAACCGACTGAAACAATCACAGGCGGTCGGTATCGAACGCAATTGATGCATTTGAGCCGAGCATTAAAAGACAAACGGCCGCAATACAACGAGACACGATAAAGTGATTTTGCAGCATGACAATGCTCGACACCATGTTGCGAAAGTGGTCAAGACATATTGGAAACGTTGAAATGGGAAGTCCTACCCCACCCGCCGTATTCTCCAGACGTTGCTTCCTCTGACTATCACTTGTTTCGATCAATGGCACACGGCCTGGCTGATCAGCACTTCCGCTCTTAGGAAGAAGTAAAAAATTGGATCGATTCGTGGATAACCTCAAAAGATGACCAGTTTTTTCGACGCGGGATTCGTATCCGAAGAAAGATGGGAGAAAGTAGTGGCCAGTGATGGACAATACTTTGAATCATAAATGTATAACCAGTTTTTTACAATAAAGTCTCGAATTTCGGAAAAAAACGGCGGAAGCAAAGTTGTACACTTAATACATTTTTTAGTGTAGAAATTAGATTAATGTTTAATAGATTTTTTTATTATATACTTAATGAAATTGTAATATCCAACCAAAAGTTAAAGATTAGAACATTTTCTCAACAAAATTCTAATTGATATCCTTTTCGAATGTAACATACATCCACGCGTATATATGCATTCACTTCAAAATTACGTTATCATTATTATTATTATTATTATGCTTTCAAAAAAATTATTTGCAAAATTTATACAATACATAAATAATTTTTTTTATTTAAAGAAATTTCTCTTTCAATTCTCCATTATTTAAAATCACATAAAATTTACTTCTAATAATTAAGTTCCTTTATTTAAAATTAAAAAATTAAAAATAAAAGATCGATGAGTGTATTCATAAAGGGGTTTTACGGAAAATGTCCTTTTAAGACATTGACTGAAGATTTGTGTTCGAATCGTAGCACGCGTTTCAGAATACTAACCTGCAAGAGGGTATCTATGACGTCTTTTCATGCCCTACTTAACTTTGCCATATCTCCCAAAACAAAAAGGAATCTCAGAGTTTGGATGTAATAGTATAATATAGCATAACGTAACTCTTCCGTTTGTGCGTATTTTACAGGTCCTCCAGTAATGAGTCCCTTCAGCTTTCCCGCAAATTCACAAGAAGGAAGTCGTGCTCAAGTGACTTGTAGCGTGACGTCGGGCGATCTTCCAATTTACATTTCTTGGTTGAAAGATGGCGAGCCACTACCTTCTTCCCTTCGCGTAAGCATTATCTCACTTTATGAAGTTCAATTCTATACGAAGAATGTTCGATATTTTTTCTCTACACTCTTTAATTTCTTTTTTCTCTCTATTTTCTGTCTCCGACGATGAAAGATAAAAAAGTAATGCAAAGTGCAACTTCATTTTAGAACTATGCACATATTTTATCTATAAAAACTAATTTTTAATCTTTTCGTACCTATTTTTCTTCGAAAGTTTCATCTCTTAAAAACAAAAATACGTATTTTTTTTAGAAATAAAATTCTTGTGAAAGACATTCAATCTTTGTGAATAATGTTCTTCAAACAAATGGAAATTCAGTAAAATAAAATTTAAAAAACAGTATCTGAAAAAACAGAGATTTTATAATATACAGGAAAGAATATTTTTCATATCTCGAATTTTTGTGTTACTGATTCGGAGATTATGTATCTTTTCTATCTCATTAGCATAATAAAAATAGCGCAATATATTATACATTCCATATAATCATTCCTGTTATGATCGTATTTTTACCGAATAGATCGAAGAGCGAGGAGCTGAGTTTTTTAGCCTCCTCGTCTTCAAGGAACTGTCGTCGCGGCACAGCGGCAAATACACTTGCGTAGCCACGAATAGTGCCGCAAAGGTGAACCATACGGCCGAACTTTTGGTAAAAGTACCTCCTCAATGGATATTCGAACCGTTAGACGTGGCGACTCTTTTGGGCAATCCGTTAAATGTCCATTGCGAAGCCAAAGGTTTTCCACCGCCGCGTATTACGTGGCTACGTGCCAGAGGCAGAACGTCCAACGACTATCAGCCGCTAGTCGATGGTTCGGATGGTAGACTCACGATATTGCCTAATGGGTCTTTGTGGACGGCTTCCGCCGGTCCGCAGGATGAGGGTTACTATCTATGTAGGGCTAACAATGGCATCGGATCCGGATTAAGCAAAGTGATATATGTGTCGGTGCATGGTAAGAATACGATTCATGTTCAAATTATAGACTAATAAACGATGAAGAATAATACAAAATCTAAAAATCTGAATACATTGCAAAAAATCCAATAAATATCAATTCGATATTTTATGGATTTATATATTTTTTTTAAATATAAATTTAAAAATATGGTTAGAAATAAAATTATGTAATTTAAAAAAATTATATAATTATATAATTGTAGAATATAAAAAGAAATATAAAAAAATAATAAATATTATTTTTGTTATTAAATAAAAATAATATTTTATTATTTTTTTTATTATTTCTTTTCTTAAAATCTCTAAACACCGATCGATTTATTTTTATCCAGTAATCTTGTTTCAATTATATGATATTTGGAAATATATTACTATAAGCATGCTAAATAAGCAGCAAATTAAAATTTGTAATAATAATTTGTATCTTTATAGAACCGGCGAGATTCGAATTTCAGAGTAAAAATGTAACAATTCGCCGTGGAGAATCCGTAACTATTGATTGCACTGTGATTGGTGATAATCCTATAGAGGTGCAATGGATGCACAATAGTGATCGATTGGATATGAACAATCACAGACTAAGTATCGGTCAAATAAAGACTGATAACGGCTTGAAGTCCCAATTATCTGTCGCAAATAGTGATCGGCAAGATTCCGGAGTTTACAGATGTACCGCTGATAACGCTTATGGAAGAAGCGAACATTTGATTTATTTAGCAGTCCAAGGTAAAGTACACGTTTCTATCATTAAATTTTTTAATTTTGTATGAAATTATTTTTTATTAATAATATTCAATTGGTGTGTAAAGTAACAAAGACACTTGAAACTTTGTTTGTGTTTTACAGAGAGGCCAGATCCTCCAGCCGGACTTGAAGTAATAGAGATCGGTTCTCGATCAATACGGTTATTATGGAAGCGAGCCTTCGATGGAAACAGTCCTATAAGAAATTACGTGATACAATACCGCTCGCTAAGCCACGGTATGACCGATGATTGGAATCCCGTTAAAACGCACAATGTCACGTACACTCCAGGAAGCTCGAGTAGCGGTAATTCTATACATCCAACTCAAAATGGTTCGTCCACCCCGATCGATATCGCGGCTCTTCGTCTCTTTCCATAACTCATATCAATTCTAGGCTTATCTCCTTTCGAAACCACCGGCGATGACCAAGAGGTTGCTTTGGTCGGTGGTCTTCATCCGGCTGTCACCTATACCTTCAGAATATTCGCCATAAACTCTATCGACGCGAGCGGACCTACGGAACCTGTCGTAGCAAAGACTCAGGAGGAAGGTAAATGCTTCATATGACAATACGATCGTATGACTGAAACCTTGATGTATTGTATAACATTGCTATCTGTAATAGCACCTACCGAACCACCGCAAAACATCAAGGTGCAATCCGCCGGACCTGGAGAGCTCATGGTCAGTTGGCAAGTAAGTAATGCCAATTCAGAGATAACTTAAGAATACTTTTATTAAACATAAACATTAATATTCTATCAAGCTGAATCATGTCTCAGTGCTATAAAAAAAAATCGAAAAAATTAAAAGTATAATATTTACGTACTTTTCATTTTTTAGTCACCTCCAAAAGAGTCTTGCAACGGAGATTTGCTAGGATACATAGTGACGTGGTCAGAACATTCGTCATCGACTTCGGGTGTCAATCAAAGTAAAAGTTTAACCGTAAATGGTTGGGCGACGACAAAGGTGCAGCTAACTGGTTTAAGAAAATTTACGAAATATGACATTTCAATCAGAGCCTTCAACAGCATAGCCAGCGGGCCAGCAAGTGCTCCCATCGTGGGTACTACACAAGAAGGAGGTATAGTAAGAATGAGAAATTGTGTCTGTACGAAAAAAAAAGCAACAATATATATATATATATATATATATATATATATATATATCTATTTCTATACGCA
>NW_017259243.1:1767966-1792366 GCF_001594045.1 Atta colombica | reverse complement strand
ATATATATAAATATTTCGATTTCTATTCGCATTCGTAGTACCGGAAACACCACCGACTCAAGTAACATGCGTCCCATTGTCTTCTCAAAGCGTCAAAGTATCTTGGAGTGCGCCTCCACCTCATCAGCATGGCGGAATTATTCAAGGATACAAAGTCTATTATAGGCCGGTACCTACTGATAACAGTGAGTAACTCGCTTTCAGAACACAGATGAAAATAAATGTTCGCAAAAAATTAATCTTATAAGATTTTTACACTTTATAATACATTACTAGATATTAATTAATTTTTTATCGCAGTGGATATATCAACGGTTGGTGAAGTTAAAAGAACTTCCAGCATGGATACTTATTTGCACACGTTATATAAGTACACAAATTATTCCATCAAAGTATTGGCTTATACAGGCGCGGGTGATGGAGCATTGAGTCCACCAATCTTCTGCATGACGGAAGAAGATGGTGAGATGTTTAATTCAATTTTAACAGATAAAAAAACTATATATCGATTGTAACTATATATCAGATTGTAAAATAAACAATCTATTATCTTTTTTATAGTCCCAGGCCCACCCGCTGGTATTAAAGCATTAGCATTAACAGCGGAAAGCATATTGGTTTCCTGGTTGCCGCCGTTGCAACCTAATGGAAATGTCTCAAAATACACTGTATATAGCAGAGAAACTGGCTCTAAAAATCATAACACGCACACGATGCACGAACCGCCGTCATCGCCCACAGATACTCTTACGATGGAATTACGAGATCTAGTGGAAAGGTATTACAATAATTGCAATTTTTTTACAATACATTTTATGAACCGATTTCTAAATTCTTAGGCAATTATACGAGTTCTGGGTGTCAGCAACAACCGGTCTTGGAGAAGGAGAACGAACCACTATAGTTACGCAAACAACGAATACTAGAGGTACTTGCGAATCATATATCCGAAAATCCCAAGATTTTAGAATTTAGACCTTTTTAATTATTACTAATATCTTAAATTTTAAATTCATTCTGTAGCTCCCGCTAGAGTGGCGTCGTTCTCGCAAGTATTAAGAAGAGCTGTAAAATCATCGGTCACGCTGTCGTGTTTAGTGGTCGGAAATCCTACGCCACGACCAATTTGGACATACAGAAACAGTCAAATCAGCACCGGCAGGCACTATGAGCTTACATCCGATGGACACCTTAATATACGCGGTAAGTATTTCACGTATTTTAATTTATTTCTCGCTACTTACAGAATCACAATATCGAATCTAAACACTTTAATGCAAAATTAACATCTATAAATTATCTATAATTATCAAAATTAATATCTATAAATTATTATCATGATATATTAGATAAAAAGAAATCCATTATTTTTGCATGAAATTGAATGGAAAAATAATGGATTTCTTTTTACTACGCCTAATATTTTCGATCATCTTTCAGGATTGGAGCAATCGGTCGCAGGAAATTACACTTGTTCGGCTAGTAATTTATTCGGTGACGATTCTATCACATATTCATTAGTCGTAGTAATGCCACCCAGAGCACCGTCATTAGAATTGCAATATACAACAACAAACAGTATCAGATTCCGTTGGAATCATCCTGACAATGGCGGCGCTACGATACAAGGTATTGAGAAAGCAAATTAATAATATTGTATATTACATATGTAGCTGTTAGTAAACTATTTTTTTTCCAGGATATGTGTTAAGCTACAAGAGGGATCAGGGCGGATGGGAAGAAATCGCCTTATCTCCTGAACAAACAGAATTCGTGCTATCTGGATTAAAATGTGGATCTTCCTACTTAGCGCACTTAACAGCACATAATCGTGTTGATACTGGTGATCCAAGTCCACTAATCAGTGCAACAACGAAGGGCACTGGTAAATAAAATATTTCATGATCAATTAAAATTAGCTATGTGTACGATTGCTTAGAATTGAGTTCAGGTGTCAATTAACCTTTCGACTCTCAAGCGGTGAACTGCTTGCCTTTTCTCAATAATTCTGTTAGGAGATTTTGATATTTTTTTTAGACTTTTGAAAATTTTATAAAAGATAAATGACATTGTATTATACTATACCAATATGTCTATTTATTATACTTTAATATAATTGTTAACATCATAGACTTGCTATTATACAGAACATTTTTGAGGTCTCTCCACTTGGGAATTTATATTTGCAGGAAAATTAACGTAGGAATCGAAAGGTTAATATAAATTTTTTTGTTAATGACGGCTATTAAACTTCCTCTAATTTATTTTCCAGAGCCCCTATTGCCTAAAGAAAGAGATATTATTTCGGCAAATGGCACATCGGTGAAATTAAATTTATTATCTTGGCCTAATGGAGGATGTCCCATTCAATATTACACCGTCGAATATCGGAGGCGAATCAATACAGAACCGTGGATTTTGGTGGCCAGCAGAGCGACTGATAACGTTGTGATTCGTGATTTAAAAACGGCATCGTGGTACAGTTTACGTTTAACGGCTCACAACGACGCCGGCTCGACTCAGGCTCAAATGGAATTTGCCACGACCACATTAAGCGGAGTCAGTATCGGTCCACCTAACGATTTAATAATGGAGGACGATATCAAGAAGACTGTGCCTAATCACAAAGTTTTGTATGTCATCGTACCACTCGTCTGCGCAATCGTTTTAGTCGTTTCCGCGGTTATCCTGGGTTATGTCATGCTTAAACGTAACGGCAGGTAAAGCGTAATACTTCCCGATTTTTTAAATTCTATTTCACTTCATTTATTTACTACTCACCACTCGTCAGTTCTTATTAATTACTTTTTTATGTTATTTTTCGACAGAGCGAATTATTTAGGTGAGATATTACCAGGACAACAGCAGCAACAGCAGGCTGGATTAGGAATGGTTCCACAACAACAGCATCAGCAACAGCATCATCACTTGTCCAGTTGTATGTCGACCGTACAACTTAAATCGACGGCTGAACGAGACAACAGACGTAATCATCAGGTTTACACTAGTTCGCCCGTGAAACAAGAAAATCACAAATCCGCTGATCATGGTTCTGGTATGAATATCGATTCATAAGTTGATGAATTATTGGCATAACGTAAATACAGCTTTATTAATACTTTATTATTCTTCACAGAAATGTATGAAATAAGTCCGTACGCTACGTTTAGTGTTCCCGGAAGAGAGAACCGTTCGGTCACAACTGCAACGCTCGATTACACGATGCAGTTCAAGACTTTTGGTCATTTGGAGAACGAGGACATCAATACTATCGATTACGAGAGATCCAGCGTGGAATTCGAAAGGTAACTGGCTTCTTCCGTCGCTTCTTAACTTCTGACTTTTCGTGAAACCAATCCGTTTTCCGTTTGCGCTTTCATTTTCCTCCTCTTCTCTTCCTCTTTCTGGTGTTCTTTGACGCGCAGGTCGAAAACACCAAGGTGGCACAAGCAACGCTACTTTCCGAGCATCGCGGAAGCCGAGAGTAAGCTGCGATCGAGTCGACAAGGTTCCGGGAGCGATACATCCGGAAGCCCTTGCGGCGAATGCGCCGGGCCTAGTTATAGAGTGCCAGTAAAGCCTTGTAGAGGTACAATTATGTATTTCTACTTTTACAATTGTGTATATTGATTATCGATATAAAAAGAAATCTAGAGAATGAATTATCAAGAAAACTGACTGTGCGAGAATAAACCTCCATACAATAATGTGATCCCTTACAGATGTATTTTCGCGAGGTGTCGAATCGAGTACGGAATCTAACAACGAAGGCTCGCCCTCACTCGCGAGACGACGAAGCCGACAGCCGAGCCGGTCTACTCGCAGGTAGCCAAGGTTTGTTTGTTTCCACATAGCACTCAGTCTTGACTATTCGATATCAGCCTCTCATCATTTTCATCGATGCGAAAAAGAAGCGCAATGACGCGAATCATTTATTAATCAGAAATTTTTTACGAGTGATAAATATTTATATTTATTTTATGGATATTATTAAAAGTGACATATACTTCAAAAATGCATATATTTTATATGTAATGTGATATATATAATATATATATGTATGATGTATTGATTTTTCACGTTATTACGCTTCATTCTAGAACCTCATATTTTATACGATAAAGGATGAGAATTCTATACTTGCTTTTATATAAAAGAAGATAAAAGTATTTTCTAAAACATAATTGAGTCTTCACATGCTGACAAGTTATCCTTATACGTATAAAAAATGTATGTATGTATGTATGTATGTATGTATGTGTACAATCTTTTTTCCCCATATTTACGTATATATATATATTTACATACAGCGTGACGTATGAAATGTTATATTATTTAATTATTTCATTAAACTAAACCGGTGGAATATCGATTTTTTATACTGTGTGAAATTCTGTACTTCAAGGAAATTCTGTTAGATGTAATATCACAAATTAGAATTTGGCGGAGGTAAAAGCACACACATCAGTTTGTGAAATAGCAGTTGATTTAAAATGCGAGCAGAAAGTGAAAGTTGTGTTGTTTTTCATGGGAACAAAGAATGAGATAGAAACCCGGAGACGTTTCTATCCACGTGTAGTTGTGTGCATTTCATAAACTGGTATACGCCTTCACCTCCGTTCAAGTCCAACTTGTAATTCCACTTAACAGAATTTCCACGAAATATAGAATTTGCTAATGTAATTAAAAAAATCAATACTCTAGAAGTATGATTTTAAAGATAATAAAATGATATGACATTTCATGCATTACCCTGTATATTCAATATTATTTAATTTAGACAACATTAAAGATGTTTTTGATAATGAGATTAAATTAATCATCATTATATGGAACATTACCTTATGAATAAGAGATTTAATTATGAATCGAATTAAATTAGAGTTGCGTTTCATCAGTTTTTTTTTTAAATTCAGACAACGGTGTCACAAGCTTTAAAGAAAAATTTTTCTTTTGACTCGATAAATGTATCCGCTGATTTGTTTGACAGTTCGGTAGAGGATATGACGCTATTGCCGCCAAGCGGGTTCAGTGACAGTCGCGAATTGAGCGACGTGGAGTGCGACCGTGATCGTGATCGCGAACGCGATCGCGAATGGCAAGGTTTATCAGCCGGAACTCGTCATGGCGGCAGTTTGGGCAGACTTCCGATTGAGGCCGTCGAATCTATGCTCGCTAGGTATCGGCATGAGTATCCGTAAACAAGCATGCCCAACCAGTACTAAATAGCTGAGATCGGTCTAATCTTCGGAAATTTATTTATTTGTATATCTATAGATTATCTTGGCGACTACTATACTACACAATAGAATCTGAGGAAGAATATATGATTGTTTGGATATTGATGTTTTCATATAATGTGTATAAATAATATGTTTCTTTTTCACATATAATAATAATAATACCAAGATAAATATAATTTAATAAAACTTTTAATTATCGAGGTAGTTGAATATCAAATATTCAAGACGAGGAAAGAAATTTTTTAAATAAATTTTAGATATCATTGATTTTAAGTATTTTCAGAAAATTATTATATATAATTGTTTTCGAAATACGAGATATTTAAAAATTAATAATTAAAAAAAAGAGAGAATTGATTTAAATATTTTTAAGAACATAAACGTAATCATTTGTTGCAGATATCAGCAAAGAAAGGAGCAAGAAAGACAAGAATTCACTATACATGTATGATCGAGATTCGCTGGTTCGACTTGGTATCTTCGCCGGACGATTTAACATTATTTAGAAAGAGACAACAAATCTTATTCTCAAAACCATCCGTTGAGGGAAATTTTAATGTGAAGGACAATTCAATTTTGAATGGAGATGGATGAGTGGTGGAAAAAGAGATTTTTAGGTCCATTTGTGTCGAAGAGGCGTCTCGATAATTGATCTGCGTTGCGCCAAATACTGCCGTTATTATACACAAAATATGGCCTTCGTATATAACCCTGTATGTGCCACGTATGATATTGTATAACGTCGAATTTCGAGAGAAAAAAAACACCAAATCCTAACGACGATATACACAATTAAGCAATCAATAAGTAACGGAAGCATTCGATGATTAATTGTACGTTTTTTGATAGCATTTATTCTTTCTATCACCGAATTACAATTACACTGTCTTACCGTGCGAAACGTACGAAACGTAATTACGATAAAAAAAAAGTCTGATTGACCGATCCATTGCTTTCGCGACGACCAATTACAGATATACAGGGTGAACGCCAACTTCCATACGAGTACCTCCGCTTCACTAGTGCGATCTTTATTAACAAGCTACTCTATGTATAGGAATGACAGATTATATTCGCGTAATTGAGTATTGTGTTTTAAAAGATTTTAATAAAAACACTGCAACGGTCGCAGCGTTACACGTTATCCCCGTAAGAAATAGGTCAATTAATTCGAAGCTAATCATAGGTATTTATTCGAAATGAAATTGAATAATTTTGGCACACAATCAAAAATTGATTCTCAAATTCCTTTTGGTTTGAAATACACGAAAGTGCTGCGATTCGATCTCACTCCATGCAATTCAAACCGGCTTTCCACTTTTCGAATAGTGCCAACTTTATTAGAAATATAGTATTAAGGACATCGTGAAAAAAAAAAAAAAAAAACGAAAACTTGAGAAGATAGAAAGAAGGATTATGTGTGCTCCTTTCTCTGTTCTGAACGTAATTGTGCGTTATAACAAATAGTATTTACGAATCGATTATCCGAATAAGAAGCGGCTAGCGCCTTAACTATGTAAATAACTGCTCTTTGAGAAACGACATTTATCGATGTGATCGTAAAATACGCTAACGATTATAAAATACCACGTGCAGAGAGTCGTAGTGTGTCCACAGACAAAATCGAGAATCATGTAGCATATAGAGCACTTGAGAAAATTAGCCTCTCGTCGGAAATTCGGTTTCTTTTCAAAGATCTCTCCCGTAACGTGAGACTGATCGTTAATCGAGTACGCTTACATTAATTTCTGCCAAGAAGAGTAAAGGCACAGCGAAGCACAGAGTTTTGCATAATACAGCAGAGCTTTGCATAATACATACAGCAAAGAATCAACCAATCAGAATCTTTCATCTCATTAAAAAAAAATCTAATTGATTCTCTTATGCATTATGCAAAAATCTGTGCTTCGTTCTTAAGAGTCTATCCAGGCAAATTTACATAGCATAAATGTATGCATAAAAAACATCCAATCGCATTTACACAATATCTCATCGTATTTCTATTGTAAAGACGCATGTAAAATGCGTCTTTACAATAGAAATACGATTGGATATTTTTCCTTTATGTATATGTTTATGCAACTAGACAAATTTATTTGTTCTGGATAGATCCTAAAGACAGAAGCACAGATTTTGATATAACGTATAACGTACAAAGTATAAGAAAATCAATCAATCTTTTGTTTAGAATCTTTTATTTCGTGAAAAGGAACAAAATGAAGGATTTTGATTGGTTCATTTTTTCATACTTTATATATTATACATTATCTAAATATGCGTTATACAAAATTCTATGCTTCCACCCTAAACAGTTAATAATCGTTCTGATCGAGCAACACTTCCGATCACACCGGAAAAAAAAAGCGAAGAAACCATGCGACGCGCGAATATTCTTCTTTTTCCCTTTACTTTAATAAGAGAGAGACAAAGACTTGCTTAGAATTATTCTCGCAGTTATTTTTAAGACAATTGAGACTAATTGTAAGTCTCGTAGAAATCTGAAGAAAATTCATGACATATGTCTCTTGTTACTTTATAAACGAGTTATCGCGTAGATGTAACATGTATATAAATGAGCTGACCAGAAGAGATGATTTCTCGAGATTTGCGCGTACGCGAAATTCGCGCTCATCTCGGAAGAACAAAGTTTATGCGGAATATATCGGAATATATCGATCGATATCATAACATCATCCTATAAAAGATGGATGAATCTCGAGGAGATTCATTCTATATCGAATTTTCAGTTTCCGAAGTTACATTCACTCGCAAAAAAATGGACCAAAATTTAGCATAATTTCTTAACATCTTTCAATAAGCGATAATTCAACAAAAAATCATCATATTGAGATAAATAATAGTTCAATGCAATGTTTGTTGAGCTAGCTTACTAAAAGATGTTAAAAAATTGTACTAAATGATGAGCCTTTTTTTGCAGATGAGTGTAGTTTAAGGATCGTCAGTTCTTTATAATTCATTTGCTTTCAACAGGAAAGACGTTGAAATAGTTAGAGCAAGCGCGAGGTGAAATATTATTGGAAGAGAAGAGTATGTGTGTTTCATTTTATTGCAATAGCAATCGCAAAACTGCCCGTTAAACAGTTGGGACATATGCGATACAAGCCACTTTGGAGAGAATATCAGCGTAATAAATAATGTTGTAATCCATCGCACAGATAGAATTGCGAAATTAAGACTGTCCGTTGGAACAATTAAAGCAAATATGGAACAACATGAATTATATACATGACGAAAAGCTTAATAAAAAAGAGGCCGTTTTGACAACTTCAACGATTCTAAGATTTGTATACGTCAAAGGAACGATCTACCAAGAAATATGTATACATTTACGAAGAAAAGAAAAATAAAAAGAGCAAATTATGATGCGGTAGAACTGCAATAAATGATTACTTTCTTAAAACTAATAAAACACTTTTTCCAGAACCATCCTTTCCATTTTTCCAGAAACACTTTCTATTTTTTAGTATCCTTCAATATTTATCATCCATTAAATTCCAATTAGCAATTTATCGAAATCTATCATTAAATTCCAATTAGCAATTTATCGAAATCTATCAAAAAGATTTTGCCAAAGTCTGTTACAAATTGTTTTGTTCATAGACAGCAATATAACGAAATTTGTTTATTTAATATGGTGGCAGAAACTGAGCAGAATCATTTTATAATTATTTAAATTAGTCCTGCCCAAGATAATTCTAGGTATCGACTTGACATATATTGGCATATATTTATACCTATACATATATTTATACCTATTTCTAGGAAGGCAATATATATAAATACCGATATGCATCAAGTAATATTCAGAATTATAAATCTTTTATATGCAAATTTAAATAATATATTACATTTGAATGATTAAAATGACTTTGATCAGTTTCGGCTAAAAACACATTATGTATTATATAAATTCTGCTGGCATAATACTTAATAAAGACATAACATGAGTTTGTCAATCTGTCACAGTATTCTTTTGAATCTGCTAACAAATTGTTAATATATGGTAACATTTTGCTTATTCTTTAGACTGTGTATTTTTAATAAAATTTTTAATTTAGAAAGAATATAAAAAATGAAATACGAGAATATAATTTCTATTTGCAAAAAAAGTTCGAAGATTTCAGATAAAGGGATAAAAATTATTTAAATATACGTTTAGGAAAATATCTAAATCAAAATTGAAAAATAATAATGAACGTAATTATATTCTTTTTTTTTTGTTATCTTTTAATAATATTTATAATTTTGTTTGTTTAATCAAAACTTTTAGCCCACATTTACTTAAATTAACACATAGTAAATTTTTTAAATAAATCTTTGTAAATATTAGCAATTATTATTATATATATATACATTGATAATATTTTTGGATCAATATATCATTATCGTGACGTATATTATTAGAGATATAAAATAATTCTTAGTAATTTCAATCAAACTTTGATTCCATGATTAATTTAGTTGCTTAATTCATCAAATAATCTGTACTATTTTGCTAATATTAATCATCCATTAAATTAATCATCGATTGTTAATCAAAGTTTGATTGAATTAATTAATTGATTAGATTAGATAATCTTTTTTAAAGCCTGAAGTAAAAGATTTTTAAGATGTATAAGATCAACAATTAATTTTTAATATTTGTTTTATCAATTTAAGAATCATTAAATAATAAAAGCAGCCATGCTTTAAGAATTATAACATATATAATAATTTTTATGCTGCAATTGTTTGCGGTATAAACATCACATTAACATGTGTGAAACATCGCCAAATTGGAAAATGATATTCACATATCGAAAAATATAAGATTTGTTTGTTTGTTCCAACATGCTCCAATATGCTCCTATCATAGCTCCTATTAATGTGCTCATTAGAATGAGTAGGAACTAGAGCATGTTTGCGACGCAAACAAATCTATAAACAAACTATAAGAGTGTTGTTCAATAAGGATACAGTGTAATACAGACTCTTCACTCTTGTTTAACATTGGCAAGCAACAAGAATGTAATAATTCATTTTATGAAACACTGTGTTCTTACTGCAGATAAACGTCTTAATTAATTATAAAATGATTTATATGTACCTGTTAACGATTGATAATGATTGTGAATCTATTCCATCGTTGATTTCGATGAGAAAATAACGTGTGAAAAGGATGATCAAAGACTCACAGGTCCAGAAGCAAGCAACAGGTACCTACAAAGAAATCACGTGATTATTTGGCATAGATTTCGCGCGCCGTCACACTTCACGAAAAACTTTATGGGACATTCCCCACATAATACAGTTCACCAAGTGATAGGATGTCCTAAGGACATCCTACATACTTAGATATGTCCAATTTTAGTTCCAGAAACGTAAAGCCATCGACAAAAAAATTCAACACGGATAAGATTTCGGTGGTTACAAAGTGTTGCTATGCGTCTCTCTCTGAGTGACACGTATCACTTTACAATCGCCGAAATCTTACTTATATTAAATTTTTTTGCTTCAACGGCTTTGCGTTTTGACTTCGGAATTAATGTTGGACTTGTCTGTCCTAAGGATACCTCCAAGAATATATCGATTGTGTATCTTGAAAGATGAATAACTAAAGTGACAAATTCATTATTGACCAATGAAATTATAAATATTCCAGCTAATTTTTATAATTTTCATCTTGTTTCAAGATATACAATCGACCTTCAGAATATATATTCTCGGAGAACTGTTGTGTGTGGGTTATTCTATGCGCACAAGATTTCTTTTCGTTTGCGAACTATACGGAAAGACTTGAATACAACTTCGCTACAAGATATATGAAAGGCAATTTCAAATTTATCAAGGTAAATGTACTGTAATTACTTACAAGTATTCTTAAAACAGCCAACGAGATGACGAACTAACAGCGATGATGTTTAACGTAATTGTGATACGGGCGTTTGACTGTCGACAGTTCATAAAGTTGGAATAAGTATAAAGAGAGTGGCGCCAATTAGCCGGAAGTCGCCATTTCAGTCCTTATTTATGACGCTTAAACTGTCTTCTTCTAATAATTGGGCGGAGCCAATCAACATTAGACACATGCATTGGCGCCATTCCCTTCATACTCATTCTACGCAAAGTAATTACGTGAGATTTACCTTCGATCAATAATAGTGGCGAAATATACAAAATTATCGCATCCCATCGAATAACTTTCATTTCACAACCATCCATACTTAATTGAAATGTCTTCGAAGAACAAATAAATTGCGATTTTCGAAGCGTCGAAGAACGTAAGATACGTTACGATTTTGAAAATCTTAAGGCGCATCTCTACTAAAGTCAGCAGTAACGTGCTTATCTGTAGATTTTTGGGGTTCGAGCCCTAGGGGGCACCGAAACTCCTCAGGAGCGCCACTGTTTAAAAAAAAATTATTAGCCAATTAAAATGGACGCACTCGAAGGTTTAAACCGAATCAGATTTGTTTGCGTCACATGCTCCTTCTATAGTTTCTACTCATTCTAATAAGGCGCATTGGAGTGAGTAGGAGCTATAATGGAAGCATATTGAAACATATTGGAGCATGCAACGCGAACAACTTAGTATGTAAAGGCTTAAATACAATAGGCACAAGCAACAGGGAATAACGAGCCGTCCAATCAGAGCTCTAAGATATATCGAACTTACATTCCAGAGCTCTGATTGGACGGCTCGTTATTTCCTGTTGCCTGTGCCTATTGTATTTAAGTCTTAAGAACCAACTAACTATAATCGAACATTCCCCTGTCGTTCGACTGTAAGAAACAGGGAACAGAGAACTGAGAATAAGAATTTCAACCTATCAGAAACTATGCCTTTCACATAATTTCTGATAGGCTAAAATTCTTATTCTCTGTTCTCTGTTTCCTATTACTTTTATTGTACTCGACTATAATTGGTTGATTCTAACCTTCTAGGGGTCGATTGTATATCTTGAAATGAAGTGAAAATTACAAAAGTAAATAAATTCACTAGAATTTTGATAATTTAATTGGTCAATACCTAGTAACTTTTGTTTACTTCTGTAATTTTCATCTCATTTCGAGATACACAATCAACCCCCTGAGAATCGATTCTGTATCTTGAAACGAGGTGAAAATTACAAAAGAGAGCGAATTTACTAAATGTTGACCAATGAAATTATTAGTATTATAGTAAATTAGCTTTTAATTTTTACCTCGTTTCAGATACAGAATCAATCCCCCGGTTTAAACCCTCAGTGGAAATTAGGCCATCGATACAAAATAAAATTCTGCTTTCTGATTGGTTACAAAACGCCATACGACGCACGTCGAGGAGCACAGACTTTTGCATAATTCATAACACGTAATGCATAAGAAAATGTACCAATTAAAGTTCTTTCTTTCCTTCCTTTCCATGAAATAAAGGACTCTGATTGGTTGATTTTCTTATACCTCATGTTTTATGCATTATGCAAGATTCTGTGCTCTCTGCTTAAGTATATCGACTATGAAAAATGTGTTCGACACGTGTGAACAATGTGGAATGTGGAATTTGAGGTTAATAAGAGTTAAGTTTTCATGTCAGTCTGTGTTTTCATTACATTTGCTTTTATTGGTATATTATAAACATTATTTTATATAATATATATATATTGTAATATTTTAAACATTAGTTAAGAACATTTCTTCGCGAAATGGGGCGTATTCAACATAAAGGGGTACTAAATACTAAGAGCAAGAAATCTAAATCAATACAGAAAACACGCAAGCAATTGCGTAAAGAAAAAAGACAACAAAAGAAAATAAGTAGAGCAATGTATTATCAAAAGAAAAAATCGAAAAATCAGTCGGAACAAACGGAAATATCAAAGATTAATAATGATAAATTGATGAAGATAAAAGAGAAAAATAATACTGAACAAGTACCATCGACGCAGAAACGACAAAAGCCTAAAGATGCGAAGGAAGAAAGAATGCAAAAGAATGTGAAAAAGCAAAGGGTGACACAACAATTAAAACAGGCCAACTTAGACGAGGATAAAGCGATTAAACAGTTGGAAAAGCAACTGAAATTAAATAAACGAAAGAGTAAATCTATTCCAAAGTCTTTCGTATCAGATGGATTAGATTGTATCCTTTTAATAATTTACTTATTGCTAGAAATTTTCATAAAATTAATGCTCTTGTTTATTCTATATGAAATAAAAAAAGAACATGTGTATGGGAGTTATTCTTAAAAATTGTTAAATTATATTTTTATATTTTATACTATATTTTTATTATGATTTTATATTTTAAATTTATAATTTCACATTTATGTGTATCATAATTATTTGGTTATAAATCATTTATAGTTCCTTAACTTTTAATTAGATCTTTTGGATTTCTGTAATTCAGAAAATAGGAGTCACATTGTTGAAACTGAAAAGCAGTTGTTAGACACTGGATTGAGTAAAGAATTTGAAGAGGATTTGAATATGGCTATTGGTAAGGATGATATTGAGGATGGAAATGAAAAACATGATGAGCAAGACAGTGTAGATGATAATGAAGATTCTGAACAAGATTCAGAAAATGAGAGTCTTTTATCTAATAAAAATGTAATTCAAGTTGATAGTGGAGAAATTTCTTCAGAAGAAACAAATACAATAAACATTAAATCTAAAAAGTATGTATCAAATGAAAAAGAGGAGACAGTGAATGAAGAATCCAGTCACAGTAATACATCAGAACAATCAGATGGAGAAATTTCTTCAGAGGAAATAGATACAATAAACATTAAATCTAAAAAGTATACATCAAATGAAGAAGAAGAGACAGTAAATGAAGAATCTAGTCACAATAATATATCAGATGATAACGAAGACTTATGGGAAGATATTTATGGAAGACAAAGAGACAAAAAAGGCAATATTATATTAAAAAAATATGTACCACCTGCTGTACGTATTGCAAGTAATAATATTTCTTCTGATAGTGAAAAAATTAGTAGGTTAAAGAAACAGATGAAAGGTATTTTAAATAGATTGGCAGAACAAAATATGCATACCATTGCAAATCAGGTAATTAACATGTATATGTTATTTAGTCAAATATAAAGATGTTTCACAAGGAAATTGATAAACTTCCAGAAAAACTTTTAGAATGTATTATACATCATTATATGAATTTTCTTAAAATATAATCTTTAGAATATTTGTCGATTTTTTTATAGAATACTCTATATATAAAAATAATAAAGTAAATTTACATTTAAAGTTATATTTTTAAAAAATTGAATATCTTTATTGAAAAGAATATTATTTGTGACTAATAAACATTATCTGAATTTATTATCTAATTTTTAATATAGGTAGAAGAAATGTACATGTCAAACAGTCGTAATTGTATGAATGTATTGTTATCCACACTAATGATGGAAAGTATAGTTGCACCAATATTAACTCCAGATCGACTTATCTGTGAACATATGATGTTAATCGCTATATTACATGCAAATATTGGTACAGAAGTTGGAGCACATTTTTTACTGACTATTGTAAAAAAGCTTCATCACATGTTGGAAGAATCTCATTGTATTGAGAATAAAGAATTAGATAATATAATTCTTATTATTTCACATCTGTATAATTTCAAGGTAAAATTATTAATATTTTTGCATTATTACAAAATATATTTATGATTCTATTTTCTAGGTATATGGTCATCGCCTTTTATATCAAATATTAGAAAAACTAGTGGCAAAATTTACGGAAAAAGAAATTGAACTGATTTTATTGATTTTAAGGACAGTAGGTTTTCAATTAAGGAAAGATGATCCAATTGCTTTGAAAGAACTTATATTAAATTTGCAACAAAAAGCAAATAATGCTACTTTGGAAAAGTAAGTCTTTATATTTTAAAATACTATATTTATACTGGATACTCGCACATTTGATTTTAAATTATTTTTCTAACTGTTCTTTGTATAAACCTGTATTTTTTGGAATATTTTTTAATATTTATTATTTTTATTTATGTATATTATTTATGTATATTATTTATATTATTATGTATATATTTATGTATATTATGTATACTATTATCTTTGTAGTTCAAGAGTCAAATTTATGTTGGATGTACTATTGGCAATAAAAAATAATAACATGAGCAAAATACCTCAATATGATCCATCTTGGATAGAACACTTGAAGAAAATACTAAAGAGTTTTATCCATAAGGGCAATAGTGTTACACAATTTAATGTAACTTTAGAAGACTTATTAGAAGGTATGTAAAATACAATACATATAATACAATTTAAAAAAATAACAATTTTAAAAAATAAGATTACGTATTTCTATCTTTTTTTAGCTGATGAAAGAGGAAAATGGTGGATAGTAGGCTCAGCCTGGTCCGGTCTTAAGGATATTGGTAAATTAGAAAAGAATTTGGAAGACAAAAAACAAAAATACAGTGAGGACATATTAGAGTTGGCACGAAAACAGAGAATGAATACTGATGTTAGAAGAGATATCTTTTGCATACTAATGACAGCTGAAGATTATTTAGATGCATTTGAAAAAATTCATCATCTTGGTTTGAAGAATCAACAACAGAGGGAAATCATTTATGTTATCCTCAATTGTTGTATTCAAGAAAAGAAGTTCAATCCTTATTATGCTGTATTGGCACAAAGACTGTGTGATTCTGACAGAAAATATCAGGTACATAAATACAATTCTATATATAAAATATTATTGCGTTTTTAATCTATGCTGCAAGAAATTTTTTAAAGATTAGCTTAAAATCGAAATAAGGAAATCAATGCATTAGAAAATCAATTAGCAATAAGGAAAATTGATTTTTTTTTCTAATAAGCACTTAAAAAATAGAAAGCTATTGCTGTTAGAAAGTATTGCTCTATAGGTATATATTGCAATTATTATTTTATTGTATTATTTTACATTCAGTAAAATTGGTATTATTATATTATGTTGATACTAATACAATTATATCGTTTTTTTATTATTAGCGAGAATGTTGAAGTATTGATTTTATGAATAAATAATTAGTGTAAAGATTTTCAAGCGCAATAGTATATTTTTTTATGTATATGTTCTAATGATTAATAATTATTATTATAGTTAACTATACAATATGCATTATGGGATAAGTTGAAGACGTTGGGTGATTTGAATACAAAACAGTTAACAAATCTGGCAAAATTCTTGACTCTTTTATTCTTAGACAAAGGTCTTCCACTTTCCGTTTTAAAGGTATGTATATGCCTATATCAATTTTTCTCTTATTTTTTGTTCATGTAATGTTTATTACTATTAATTTTATTATCGCATATAACAAGGTGATTCAATTCATGGAATTAGACAAGTTAACCATGAGGCTTGTACGGCAAATCATGTTGGGAATATTATTACATGAGAATGAGGAGGCCTGTTTAGAAGTATTTGGAAAGATATCTTTATCCCCAAAGTTGCAAACTTTTAGGGAAAGTCTTAGATTATTTATAAATCATTTTCTTGTAAAAAATGTATGTGCTGCTAAAAATTTGCAAGAACATAGTGAACTATTAAAGAAACGGTCAGGATTGATAGATAAACTTTTAAGTACACGAGAATCAAAACTTATATTTTAACGGATATTTTTATAATAATTAGTTCTACTTACGTAGAATATGTATTTTTTATATGTTTATATTATATATAAAATTCTAGGTATTTAATGTAAATATAAAAAATGTTATTTATTCTCTTTCGAAACATATTTATAATACGATATACAAATACCTAACATTATTCAAATTAATTTTATTATTTATACATAATACAAGATTTATTACTTATATATAATATAATATAAGAATAGCTAATATAGCTAATATAATACAGCTAATTTTTCTTCTATATTTTATAGAATAATAACAAGATAAAAGTTTATAAAAACATTTAAAATATTTAGATAATAATATTTACTCATCGAATATGTTGACTTTTTCAATAATAATATATAGGATATCCCGCAATTTTTTGCCAAGTGCTTTTGTATAGATAGACCGAATTAAACTGAGTCGCAAAAGTCCTCTATCACTTTGCAATTTACGCAATGATTAACGAGATATTAATTATTAAAAATTGCGGAATTTTGGTTTTTAATAATTTTTTTACTCAAATACTATTAACCTTACAGAAAAACAGCAAGAGACAAAAATTGTTTATTTTCTTTTCATAGATCTTTAAGAATTTTTTCAGAATTTTTTATCGACTTTTTATTACTGCATTTTCTTATTAACAACTATTTTTATCAACATGAGAAATACGGTATTAAAAAACAAAAATTAAATAATTGTATTTTAAATATTTGATATATACAAACAATAGGCTTTTTACGGATAATTAATGGATTATTATTAGATCGTTATAATAATATATAATATATATACATATACAGAGTGTCCCATTTTAAATGATCCAGTCCAATATTTCGAAAACTAAACCCAGTAGATAAAAATGTTTCAGACAAAAGTTGTTTGGTTCGAAGAGAGACATAAGATGGTACCATTGATTTGATTTTGGATAGTTCTCTGAAGGTCACGTGAACTTTCCAAAACACTATAATAAAATATAATAAAATATTTTTTCATTAAGTATTTTTCGAGTTATGAGGTTCCAAAGTTACAGTATACCATCGGCATTGGCATTACAAGGCGCTAAAATGATGGCTAAAACCTCTTGAATATTGTTTAGGAACATGACTTAGATTTGTCAAGATCAAGGCCATTGGAGATTATTCTTATTTTCATTTTTGCACAAAAAATTTATTTTTATGTAAAAATGAAAATAAGAGATACAATTTCCAATGGCCTTGATCTTGACAAATGTTATCTAAGTCGATGATATACTGTAACTTTTGAGCTTCGTAACTCGAAAAATACTTACTGAAAAAAATATTTTATTATAATGTTTTGGAAAGCTCTCGAGATGAACTATAAGAATATGAAATGAGAAATAGAGGGGTTCCATTTAAAAAATTGAAGGCAATCTTCACGACCTTCAGAGGACTATCCAAGATCAAATCAATGATACCATCTTATGTTCCCCTTCGAGCCAAATAATTTTTGTCTGAAATGTTTTTCTACTGAATTTAGTTTTCGAGATATTGGGTTCGATCATTTAAAATGGAACACCCTGTATATTATTTGTTTCAATATTCTCCTACAGTTTGTATACACAATTTATATATATTCTCGTAAACACTGTGTAATGTATTAGTGCAGCCACTTGCGCCAAATCGATGAATACGTACGTAATCATCACAGTTAATTATTCCATTTCCAGTGCAATCCTGTTTAATTAATGCACATGAGATAATTTACATCAGTATATATATGTATAAGTTAAAATTTAAATATGATCTTACCCGACTAAATTTGGCCATATAGTTTTCTACTGTATGAGCAGCGCAATATGCATCTTTAGCACAGCTCCTAAAAGCTAAAGGAAAAAAATTTTTAAATTATATATTTTTTAAATATTACGTTAATTATAAAATTTATATTGTTAGTTATATTAAATAATATCAGAATATAAACTATAAGAGTATATATAAGAGTATATATTTAATTTCATATACTCAGAGTTCTCAAAATTGATTTTTTTCACACAGTTAATGATTGAAGAAGAGAATCATAGGTATATCTTTTCGAATTATAATCTAGAATATTCATAAAAACAATATTTTATATATTCTTTTTTCACAATTATATATAAATATTCTTGGAAAAATATCTAGCCTATTTTTGCTTCTATAATTAATTAGTAATTCGAAGACGTGCATATCCTACACAGGTATGTAGTATTATTTTATTTTGTTAATTTATTTTTAGTTAAACTTTTTTATATTTGTTTAAAAAAAATACATAATTTTTTCGGTTTCTTTTTAAAATATGGTATTATAAATACATAAATAAGAACGCAGCTATAATACGTATAAAAAATAGAAAATGAAATTTATTTTTAACATTTAAACTTTTAATGTATAATTTTTTTTGTATGAAAAAAGGCAACTCACTATCTTCATTATCGTTGTCGCTTTGTCTTCCGTTTATATATGGTCTGCCAGCATCAATCCAATATTGTTTTGTTATATAAAAAGGTCCACATACCAGTCCATCACAGCCTACAGTGATATTACATCCTGAAGCAGCTTCGCATATACAGCCTATGCATTTTTGCGATATCTCTTGAGCTGTAACGAATAACATAATAATTATTATATTCCTCATTATTTGCGTAGAGTGATTCAGAACACACCTTCATGTTACCTTTTACAAATTTTCTATCAACTAAAATTGTTTTATCAATTAAATGTTTTTTCCATAAATTATATTTTAATGTTTTGACGTATATCTACTCACAAATATATCTGCATAGACATGATTGGTTTTATAAAATCACAGTTAAAAATATAACTCAAACCAGTTTATTGTAAAACTAAATTATTACTTGTTTAGAGATATTTATGAATATTGGCGAAAATATTTCTTTGATTTATAATATTACTTTATTCAGATATTATCTCTATTTTGTTATCTCGATAATAAAAATTATTTAAAATAGATAAATTATTAAAATTTTATATATTGAGAATTTCTCAATATCATTGAATGAAATGTATTTCCCGAATCGTTTTACTTGGAAATATTTATACATTTTGAAATATCGTGTTTTACTTGGAAATATTCGTACAATTAAAATACGCAATATATGCACTTATTCTGTATAACACAAAAATCGAGGTATAAAATATTTTTAAAACATTTTTACAAGAATTATCTTAAAGATGTCTTAAATATGTCTAAAAGATATCTTAAAATTATCTTATGTCTCGATTTTAAAAAAGAATATTTATAAATTTCAAAATTAGTTAAAAAATATTAATTGGAGAATCTTTTGTGTGCATAAAGAAATCATTAGAAATATTTACAGAAAAAAAAGATAATTATCGTTATTATTTAGTCATTATCGTTTATTATTAAGTCATATTCACGAACTTTAAATTCATATTAGCCTTGAATTGAGATAATAGTTAATTGATTTGTAAAAAAATCTAATATAATTATTGATTTTTAATTTTTTTAATAAAAATTATTTGATTTCTATAACAAGTAATGTACTATACGTTAACTTATTATAATGGACTTATAATAGTATATATAATTTTCATACATTTGAAGAAAATTTGTGTGTTATATATACAACTCTTATACTTTTTCGTTAAAAAAAAAACCGATAACTCACCAAAAGTATATACGCAAAACAGCACAATTATTGTAATAGCAATCCACGAAACTTTCACAAACATCTTAGAGATATATTGATGTTGATCCGCGACAAACAATGTTACTACTGTGTGAGTTCCGCACTTCTCAATGATTACTTTTTTTTATACCGCGTGATGAAGACGAGAAGTAAAATATAGATATGATGATTCAGGATGAGTGGGGAAAGGAAAAATCATTTGAAACGGTTATGACTGAAAAATTTCATCGTTGTATTATATAAAAGAAAAAAAGAAGTTGTAATTGGGTACCTCCTCATACATCATTAACAAAGATACTAAATCTAAATCTTAAAAAGAAATCTTAAAAAATTGTCTTATTTATTTTTATGAAATATTATTTTTAATTAAAAGTCCACATTAAAATTCTATTTTTGAGGCTTAAAAGATATTAAAAATAAGATATTACATACATTTAAATTGATAGAATGTTATTTTATTTTCTTCTCTAATGCAGTGATTTTATACAAATTTTGTATAAAACGATTTTAAAATCAAAGTATAAAAATTTTTCTTTTTTGATCTCTCTTAAAATTAATTAATATTAAACTTTTGCAGTTTTATTATAATATAAATGTTATATAAGTAAGATCTCCCTAATACTCTTTTTTTGTATAAAAATAGATTAATATAGATTAAATATAAAATATGTTTATATATATCGTCTTTTTTTATTATGTAATCTCTGTCCATGACAACACTCGTCTATTTGTTCGAACGTCATAGCAATGATTCCAGAAACAACTTAGTATAAACACATCTTATGTTGATTTGTATTAACATAAAAAATAATAAAAGATATATCTATTATTTACGTTCAAAGGTTTGTAAACATAATTTGTATTTGTTCTCGTAATCACTGCTTAGCGAGTTGTTGCAGCCGGCTGAACCAAGTCGATGAAGACGTACATAATCATCACAATCGATTACTTCATCTCCGTTACAGTCCTTTAATTGCGCTAACATTAGAGTTATGCAAAGATTCATATAATATGTAATACATCGAAATCTGAATATTGATTTTACCTTACTGTGTTTAGCCATATAGGCCTGTACCGTATAACCAGCACAGTACAAATCATTAACACATTTGTGAAAAGCTAAAAAGAATTGATTATGATACACACATTTATTATCATAATTATAAAATTTATATTTATTAATCACTAAAATAAATAAAATTAGCATACGAACTATGAGTTGATATAAAGAGAAAGATGATATTATGGCTCTTCATTATTAATAATTAATATTTAAATTTAAAATTTAACAAATACATTCAGCAAAGTGTTATTTAATCTATTTTAGATTTAAAGTTATAAAATATTTTTTATTTAAGACATTATTTATAAAAATGTGATAGCATTTCATAATGAGTTGAAGAAAAACATGAGGATAATAATGTGGCTTTTTCATAAAAAATTGATTTTAAAATAGTAGTACTTTCGATACAAAATTATATATTTACAAATAAAGGATTGCAGAAAATATGCAAATATATATAATATGTACTCAGTACTAAAATCTATATAATATTTATATGTAACGTACAGATTAACAGTAGAATTACAATTAATTGATTTAACAAATAATTATTTTTATATAAAAATTTCGAAAAAGAAAGACAGCAATTAGCATATACTACATAAAATGCTGTTGTTTAACTTTGCATAATTCTAAAATGTGTACAACTAAATAAAATGTTAAATAACGAATTATAACCGAATATATATATTCGTGTGATTCAAATTTAAGAAAAATGAAGAAGTATACTGCTAAAATTAAATGCTGAAATAATCTTAAAAACTTGAAAGTAAACCTGCATTATAATAAATCCGACTTGTGCATTAATTATATTAGGTGTAGTAAAAAGAAATCCATTATTTTTGCATGAAATTGAATGGAAAAATAATGGATATAAGAATGTGTATAATAGTGCTATGATGTAAGCCTAATAAGGATAAATACGAGTGGACAAATAATTATTATTTATAAATATAATTATTATTTCGCTGTTTATATAGCAAAGGTGCCATATATAGCTATGAAGGCCATGATATCATTTTCTCCTCCATTATTAATTTAATGCTAACAATAAATGTCATATTAAATTATCTGCTATGCGGAAAAAATGATGTTATATTAATATCATTTCTTTCTATGTATACGTAATCAGTAATGTTAGTACTAAAAAACACTTAAATATAATTACATATACATATAATTACATATCTATTTTTTTTAAGTATAATATTTTTTTTCATTTCATTCGCGAAATATATAAAAGCAGCGCTATGTATAATATACGTATAAATAAATGAAAATTGTTTCTAATAAATATCCACAAGTTTTTGTAAAAATAACAAACCATCGTCATCACTGCTCGATTCGCCCATTGGAGGTGGTTTGCCAACATCTTCCCAGTAGTATTTTGTTATTGAAAATGGTCCACATACCATGTTGTTACAACCAATAGTAATATTACATCCTGTGCTAACTTCGCACAAACAGCCTAAGCAAACTAATGACACGAGTTGAGCTACAAATATACACACAACAAAATTCGGATATTATTAATATATCAAAGTTAGTACAATTGCAGTATAAAGTCCTTAATAAAAATTTTCAGAAAATTCTGAATGTAATTTTTCAGAATTTCTATTCCTAACTTTTTCAAAATCTCATCCAAGTATAATATTATAATTTTTTAGAAAATCTTTCAGATTTTTTACATAAATGCTTTTCAAAAATGTTGAGAAAGCTTACATCTTCTCTAGAATTCATGAATGTGGAAATATTCTAAAATTTTTAAGATTTTTTATTCCGTAATTTTTGAAAATATATACTTATAAAATCTGAAAACTTTTAAGATAACTTTTTTAAAAATTTTCATAAATTTTAAATGCGAAAAATTCTTAAAAGTATCATATCAATTTTTTTATCAAGGTATTAAAGATATAAAATCATAAACATTTTTAGAAAATGTTATTAAATGCAAACTATAATAATACGTACTTAATAAAATTCTAGATAATCGGATAAAAAATTTTGCTTTAAGTATAAATTTAATAAAATACTAATTATATATTACTAAAATTTATATTCGTGTATTATATAAAAAGTTTCAAACACAAATTGTGCAAAAATGCTATATTTTTTTTATTTTTAATAAAGTATAAATTTTATTTGTAATAAAGTATAAATGATGGTTTATTCGTATATGATAAGTACTATAATATAATGGACACTATTTATATGTTTAAAATTATACTATAGTATAGTTCAATTTTTAAGGAATTTTGAAATGTTTTTTTTTTTAAGTTATAAATTTCTCCAATTTCTATGTGAATTCTAGATGTATAACATATAAACTTTTATAAAATTTACAGCCACTGAATACAGTAACGTTTTTCATATACACATTCAAAAGAAAAACGTGTATCTTATAATTATCACTTTTTCTTAGAAAATGGAACAACATCGACATCTCACCGTAAGTATGAACGCAAAATAGCACGATTATTGTCACGGCAATCCATAAGACTCTCGGAAACATCTTGAAAATGTGCTGCTGCTGCTGCTGCTACTGCACTGATTCGCAAAGAGCAATGTTTATTACCGAACTATGACTACGTTTTACTTGATTTACACCGAAGTTAAAATCATCAATTATGAAACTGGCCAATTATAATTATTTCTCTGAAGAATTAAATGACTGTGATTGGTCAGTTTCATAACATCGATATTATAACTTTGACGTAAATCGAGTCGTGTAAACGTAGTCAATGTTAATCAACTGATAGTAGATAATCCGCTCTTTGGAATTATTT
>NW_017259243.1:1764167-1767866 GCF_001594045.1 Atta colombica | reverse complement strand
TAATGAAAAAATAATATAGAAATATGAACAAATAAAGAAATAAGGAAAAACCATTTAGATTTCCGAAGAATTTTATTTTATTTTTAAAGAAAAAAAGATTAAAATTTTGAAGTATTGGAAATAGTTTAGCCTAATATATGCCCGATAAAAATTTGTAATAAATTTGTAATTTGTTAAGCTACAGATTATATTCATTCAAAATTTTTACGTTAAGAAATATGTATTCATTTATTTATTCAAAATTGCGAATTTTTAAAAAATATTTATTTATGAATATATATTTAGTTATCACAATACTTGTAATTATATCTGATATAAGCTTACAAAATAATCGCTTACTAAAAATTATTAAACATATTCTTAGTAACACATATATTTCTTTTTATAGATAAGTTTTAGATAATCTAGAATTATTTTTAGCATTTCATAGCTCATTTTGATTCGAGTTTAGATTTTGTGTGTGTGTGTATGTGTGTGTGTGTGTGTGTGTGTTGTGTGTTAAATATATATTATAGCGTTTTTGATTACCCTAAAATAAACGCATTCTCAAAATGTTATAATTTAAATGTAGAAATTCATAATTCTTAACAGTAAAAGGATTTCTCTTTAGAACGTCTTTTTAGGATGTTTCTTTGTAATCCAGGGACTTCCTGAGAATATTCTATGGATTACCAAATGAGCACTTCATTTCCTATACATCATTCATTCACAGAACATCCGTTCTAAAAGACCTCCGTAATCTTTGAGACAGTTCTATTACTTAATTCCCACAGAGATTTCTCCAAAAGATGTTCTAAAAACATTCTAAAGTCTATTGCAGGATGTATCCTCTGCTCGGACAAAGTGTGCTAAATTTGCAAAATTAAAATATTTTATAAAATATTTATGTATATGTATTATTATATTCATTAACTTCGTTAGGACAAAAAAATACAATTATATCTCATACTAAGTACATGCGAGAACCCAATCAAACAATAATTATAATATATCTGAGCTTATATAAATTTGATAGCGATATAGAGATGTTGACTAAATTTTAAATGTGAGAAATGACACATCATATAGACACTAGTTTTTATAAGAATAAATAATATTAGAAAAATCCAAAATCAAATCTCAAGGATTGTAGACGGATATCTTTATAATATAGAATTTCGAATTAGAATGTTATGGAATGTTGAATGTTAAATCAATTAAAGTAAAAAAAGAAATTGATTCTAAAACAATGCCTTTTATTCGTGACAAATTTGCTATTTTGTTGAAGAAATAAAAGAAGTGTATACAAGAGAGTTTGAAAACTCAAATTTTGTAAGTTTGAGAAGAATTTTAATGAAAATCGGGATCAATAAAAATTCCATATATTAAATTTTTAAAGCTTTTATTGTAAATTTTTTTGTTATTTCTATATTAGCATAAATTTATTGTTATGTGTTACCATACACAATCATACAACATAAATATGTAAGTTAAAATTATGTAAATTAAAATTAATACAAGTGACGGATTAAAGAGCGTTTAAGAGACATCGTACAGACATAAACATGTTTTCTATAAAAAATATTTATTACATATCAAATAGATTGCATTCTACTAGATAAAATTTTATTACATTCGGATAACAATTGACGAAAATCTTCTTCATTGCCGTTATGCTAATACTTGCTTGTAATACTTGCGTGCATATATATCTTGAATACAATCTTTTTCTTAATATTTGTTTGTTATTATTCAATTTTGCTTGTTCATTGAAGATGATATAATCGAAATGTACTATTATAATCGAAATGACTATTATCTATTTATATTTATGAAATTTGAATTATATTAATACGATTAACCAACTTGACTCATCAGCGCTCTTTTTATTTTTTTATTTCTAATATATAAAATTATGTATAAAATTAAATAGTAAAAACATAGACGAAGGCATCTTTGCTAATAATGATGAATTATTTTATAAAATTTTTACAGTAAAGATATAAAAAAAATAGGTCTATACTGCAGATATATTTATATTATAATAATTAATTAATGGACGATTATTAAGTGATAACATAATATATGTATTGATAATTAACATAATATATTATTGATTTTGAAAGGTTTGTAAACATAATTTGAATCTATTCTCATATTTGCTATTAAGCGCACCGGTGCAACCATTTGCGCCAAGTCGATGAATACGCAGATAATCTTCACAATCAATCACTCCATTTCCGGTACAGTCCTATTTTATTAACATATATTAAATATTATAAAGTGTAAATCAAAATCTTCATATGAGAATCGAATTACTTACGTGACCGAATTTGGTCATGTAATTTTGTACTGCGGCAGCAGCACAGTAAGGATCGTTGACGCATCTGGCATAAGCTGATATAAAAAAGAAATCATAATTATGCATTATAGTATGTTATTATTACAGAATTGTTATACTTATATTAATCAGATTATAAAATTTATATTCATTATATAATCACTAAAGTAAAAAATATAGATATACAATTTACACGATTCTATTAACATTGGTTGACTGTTAATAGAATCATTTTTATAAAAATGTACATATCAATATTATAAAAAGAAACAAAAAATCAATCAAATTACAGTTAAAATTAATTAAAAGTCAATTCTAATTAAATTTTAATTAAATTTGACATATAGAATTTCACGTAATATATGATCGCTATTTCATTTATTTCTCTGATAAAAAAATTGGAAAGAGAGAAAAAAAATTTTTAATTATGTAATAAATGAAGAACAATATTATGCAATTAAGTTTGAAATATTCTGAAATATTTTGATAGAAATGGCATTGTATTTCATTTTTTTTTTAATATAAATAAACTAAATAAATATACATATTCAAAATGAAGTAAATTATTTTAGATACTTATTAAATATTTTTGGATTTTTTTCGTTTCTATAATTAATTAATTCTTGAATACGCGCATTTTATACAGATTTTGTAGAGAACGTGTGTCTGTGTTCTATCAGGAAAGTTTAAAAGGAGCATGACTAAAGAATGAATGAAGAAGAAAGAAAAATTATTCCTATGTGCTTCGATTATCTAAAATACTTTATTTAAAAGAAAGTAACCCACCATTGTCGCTAAGTGGCTCGCTGTTTAGAGTTGGTTTACCAGCGTCAAACCAGTAACCCCATGTTATGGCAAAGGGTCCACATACAGTTTCGGAACATCCGATAGTGGTATTACATCCTGAACTAACTTCGCATATGCAGCCTAAACAGACTTGCGATACAATTTGAGCTGTAATGAAAAATAGAAATGTAAACATTATTAACAGCAAAAAGTTTTATTATGTTTTAATTATTTTATTATAAGCAAAGTAATTTATCAAAAGTAGAGTCGATGAACCAGAAATGTATTATCTAGATATCTATAGTAGATCTAGATAGTATATTTATATTCATTAACTATAGCTTTTTATTCTTCTCAAACAAGAAATATATATTAATTTAAATAAAATATCGAAAATATTTATAAATCTGACAAAATAATTTTGATTAAAAAATACTGAATTTTTGAAGTCATGTAAAGTTTATTACAATCATATTTTATATCTTCAAGTTTATAGAAGAATTAATATTAAAAGTTTTCAATATATTTCTCAATTATAAAATCTATCGAGAAATTTCTTAAAGCCCTTATAGAAATTTGATTTAATATTGATC
>NW_017259243.1:1758121-1764067 GCF_001594045.1 Atta colombica | reverse complement strand
CTTATCTAATTAATAATCTAATTAATAATAATAATAATAACAATAATAACGATAATGGCGAATATTATAATGAAAAAGATAATTAAATTTCTGTATCTTTTGCAGATTTTTGAAATAATCTTCACGTTAAGAATCTAGAGAAGTGTGAAAATGTGTCAACATTTAAAATCTGATTTAGAACACTTACAATAAAAATATAGAGTTGATTGATACATTTATGCAATGCATAATGGAATTGACATTTTCGGTGTGATACCACTTATATATACATATATCTCGCAACATTGTGATCATATGTATCATACGCACGGTTGTTTTGCAGCGTCATGGTTAAAAATATAACTCAAACGCACGAGAGGCTTATGAATTTAAACTACAACTCGTTCAGAGATGGCCATAGCAACTATAGTAGAAACCTTTCTTTCATTCGATTCATGATTCTTTATTCGTTTCTTTGTTATCTTTTCTTTGTTATAATTATAACAGATTATCTAAAATTGTTGAGTGAATGAATTATTTAAACTAAAATCAATCATCCATAACAACAATGTTCAGCTTTTTTTAATGATCATTTTTAGAGGACCATTTTCAGAAATAGATAAAATCTTACGGACTTCATAATTTAGTTCGTTTACATAAAATAGAAAATATGATTTTCAGGCGAACCGTAGGTTGAATGATTAGTATTGAATGATAGTCTAGAACTTAAAAGTGTCTGTCCAGTATTATTAAATTATATATATGAATTATATATATTATTCGCAAAAATCTGTCCACTTGATAATATTCCATATTTTAATATCTGTCATAATACGGATTATATGAATTACAAATGTATCTGTATATTGAACATTTGCAATATGTATAATCACAAATTTTATACATTCTATATAAATTAATACAATATTTCTGCATTCGATTTGAAATATATATATATAATTATGAGAGAGAATATATATGAATAAACTTCATCAAAATAATATGCCAAGGGTAATCGTATCAAATTGTATTTTAAATTAGTTTATGACAATGGGTTAATGCAGAACTTGGTTCAGCTAACGGTCCGCATTTTCTGAGTCAGATTATAAACGGATCATCTCTGTAACTCCAACTGGTTGGGAGCGGCCTGAAACGACTTGTTTAACGAAGTCAGGGCCTTTCTATATCTTAATCTGTTTAATCATTAATCACGGATACTGTAATCAATACCGCTAGATCTTTTATCGTTATAATCGATTAGTTAATAAAACTGTATAATTTAATTCAAGGCCAATATCTTATGAGTGGATATTGCATGTAAAACGATCATCTCTTCTTTTTTTATTGTTAGTTTACTTAGGACTAAAATGATCATAGCAAAGATTGATCAGTTTCGAATACCAATTGAATTTTTTTGAATAAAAAATGAAATTGAAGAGTTTGAGAAAATCTAAAAGGAAGAAAAGAAAAATAATCATTCTGTGCATACAATCACGCTTATTCTCATATATATAAATCTTGAATTGAATTTTATTTCAAAGTTACATTTCTATAAAACCGTGTCAAGTAATATTATATGAAGCTAGCTAGAATTATAATGGATTTATAACAATATGACATAATTCATATAATTATAGTCACGTAATATAGTTTTATCAATTAGCACACAATATTAAAAAAATATTTTTTAAATATTTATTAAATATTTTTACATTAAATAAATATTTAAAAAACGTTTCAAAAACATTATCTGCTGACATAATAATTGCTAGAAAATATACACAACGCGATTAGAGATTAAAAAAAAATTATTAAATACAATTTTTAATCTTCACACACACACACACACACACACACACACACACACACACACACACACACACACACACACACATATTAAAAATTTCATATATTATCCTATTCATTAGATATTATTCCTTTCTTATAAGATTTTAAATCATAAATGTTATTTGTAATGTTAACACAATAATAACAGGAAAAAATTAGTCTTTCCTACAGAGATGGAATAAGAAAATTCTTGAGATTGATTGACGTATCGCATAAATTAGGGTCATGAATAAATATTTTTAGAAATATTTTTAAAGAATTTCACGAGATGTTGACTGCTATTAATAATATACGGCTGATAAGAATTACTGCAGGAATTATTTATAAGCGATAGCCGAATCCGATTAGAGCTTTTTTTTCGAATTAATTAAAAATTTATTAACAAAATTTTACTCTCTTTGTACGAAACATAAGTTTAATAAACTTAAATATTTCAAACGCTTTATGTAAAAATTACAAAATTATGGAAAACAGTCAATTTGCAAAATAAATTTTAATGTTTAAAATCAAGACATTATTTTTTTTATTATTAAATGTTTTAAAATGTGTATTGCAAAATTCATAGTTATAAAAGCTTTCTAAAATAAACAATTTTTTAACGTATACACTTTCTTACAAAATTTTTAAATATTTAATTACTAACATAGTACAAATAATATATAATACTGTTAAATCATAATTGTCATTTAGAGGAAAGTCGCATAAATCGCTTTTCTACAATAAAATAAAGAAACATGATCGATAGCTCACCGGAAGTATAAACGCAAAATAGCGTGATTATTGTTACGGCGACCCACGAGACTTTCACGAACATCTCAGAGATATGTTACTGCTGATCCGTGAGAAGTAACGTCTATTAGCGCACTGTGCTGATCGAGGTGATCCTCGCTTTCGAACGCAATCTTGATCATCGCTTTCTTATATACGGCGATAGTAACGCGTGATGAAGGCGAGGACAAGCGGATGACAGGAAGAGCGGGGAAAGGAAGAAGGCTGTTCGTGGCTGAAGGACGAGAATTTCATCGCCATATGCGTCAGAAGAAAAAGAGGAACGAAATTCCAAACACAGTCGCAGGGTTTGGAAATAGCCGAAAATTAGATTCGATTAGGTCGGACAATGTCTTGTTTTGTTATACTTACATTAAAAATTATTCTAATTCGCGTCAAGTAAATTTTTTAAATAGCATAAGTATATAAAAATTTGAAAAAAACTTTGAAAATATATGAATGTTTATATGAACATTTTAAAAAGAATATTTTGAATATAACAATATTTCGTTAAAAATTAGAAGATATTCCATAGATGTCTTATATATAATTTTTATGTCATAATAACTGAAAGAAAAAACAAATTTGCTTCTATTTTATTATTTATCACAAAATTTTCAAAATTATTAGAAATAACGCGCAAATGCAGTATTTACATATACACGTTATAAATCTTCTAATTACATTTAGATATTAATTGACTTATAACATCTTAATTGGAGTTTATAGAGAATATAATATTTTTTTATATTCTTCTATGTGTACATTTATTATATATTGTATGACAGTCAATTTCTAACAAATTAATACATGTACCTATACAGATTTATCCATTTTAGCTGAATTTATTGCATGGTTCATTTTTTCTCTTTTTTTTCTCCAACGTGGAGAAAAAAGGAAGAAATATGAACCGTGCAAGAACTTTAGCTAAAAAGAACAGATCTATATATAATTACTATTATAATCAACATCAATAATTATATTAAAACAACAATTTAATATACTTTTAGAATCTTACAGTATTATACAATATTATACAGTTCTTACATTGTATCTTCTATTTTCCTATTCGAAACTTACAAACTTCGAGAGATATTAAAAAAAAAATCCTGCATTTTATCTCGAAATACTAGAACATCTTGCAGCGGATCAATAAAAAAACCGCATTAGAAAAAAGAAGACAAAAGAAACAATATTGAGATCTAATCCTACAACATTTAATATAATAGTATATTTTAATAGAATATTTGATAATATATTTTAGTAGAAAAGGACAAATTTTGAAATTTAATTCTGCATCTTTTTGAAATTTCTTAACGCCTCTTCTAAACAAATAACGTTTTCATTTCGAAACTTACAACGTGAAGAAATGTGAAGACTACGACAACCGGATCCCAAGTTCAATGTCAATGCCCTAGGGGCGCGCCTCTTTTCTCGATGGTCTTACAATTGATATTTTTCCTTGGGAACAAGTTTGTATGGACAGCAGACGCGCGTGAAGTAACAACGTTCGGCATTGTAGGTGTTGCGCCACTGAAATATTATTATTACCTGAAATGATTCATTTATATTTTTGCAATAAGCAATTTTGATATATTATGAATCAATGAAAAAAAAAATTCTCCATATAGATATATTATATATATAAATATGCATCTGATAATTAATGACAGTCAATTGATTGATGTGGTCACATATTATTCATCTCATATGGATAAAATGTCCGAAATTCTTCATATTATTATATAAAACAATAATGTAAAAATCTTGTCTGAAATTACGATATCTGTAATTTGTAAATAATAAGTAGAAAGAACAATCTCTAATTTGTTTTCTTATTATAACTTTTCATTTTCTTGCTGAAGCCGATAATATAGTTTATATCAGTTTATAGTTCTTAAAATTATGTGATTATAATTATTATATGTG
This sequence comes from Atta colombica, assembly GCF_001594045.1. Taxonomy (NCBI): domain Eukaryota; kingdom Metazoa; phylum Arthropoda; class Insecta; order Hymenoptera; family Formicidae; genus Atta; species Atta colombica. The sequence goes on along the minus strand of NW_017259243.1, from coordinate 1,759,543 downwards.
TACATATAAAAATATATGCCGGAAAATTATTTTAAAATAATTAATACTTTAAAAGTTGGTAACTGTTACATAGTAAGATATATTGTATTTTTTACATGAAACATGTAAAATGACTAAATTATTTTTCTTTTATAGTAATAATTATAGCATTAAAACTTTTACATTAATACATCAAAATTATAAATTCAGTTATATTTTATTTATTTATTTTGATATTTATGGATATACGACTTTATAAAAAGCTAATAAAATGAAAAAGCTAATAAGACGCATGAAGATGAAAGATGAATAGTTATTTTTGCGTTGCATATCTTAGACACAATGTTATGATTTGCCTGACAATATGTGTGTGTGTGTGTGTGTGTGTGTGTGTGTGTGTGTGTGCGCGCGTGTATATATATATATATAATGTATTAATGTATACATGCAAGGTATTAAAAAATAAATATGATACAATGAAGCTTTAGTAGAATTGTATTACTCTTCAAGACTGCATTAGGAATCCTTCGGGTATATTAAGAGAGTAACAAATTATGTATATACAAACAATTAATATTTATTAATTCAATATTAAAAGTATGAGCTGTTTTTGATCTTAGATCTTTGACCTTAGATCTTGTTGAACGAAGCAATATCTACGGATTGAACTAATTCCTCGAATTCTTGAATCTGTTCAATCAGCAAATCCACTGATACTTTTTCGTCTTCTATCACACACATTATTTGTAACTTGTTTATGCCATAGCCCACTGGGACAAGTTTTGCTAAAAATAGAAAACTCAATTATATAATTTACTTATATCAATTTAGATATATCAATAGAGCAATAAAATATACAACTTACATGCACCCCAAACCAGACCATCCATTTGAATCGATCTCACTGCGTTTTCCATTTCTTTCATATCGGTTTCATCTCCCCAACTCTTCACGTCCAGAACAATACTCGACTTGGCAATAACTGTGGGCTTTTTTGATTTCTTCTCCGCGTATGCCTTTAACCTTTCTTCCCTGATTTTTGCAGCTTCTGCATCCTCTTCCTCATCTGAACCAAATAGATCTAAGTCGTCATCATCGTCGTTTGCTTTTCCTGTGGACGAAGCTGGGGCATCAGCACTGAGAATGGCAGGCGTTTTCTTTTCTCCAGGAAGTGATTTCAAATCATATGATTTTATGTGATTATACCAACGAAGTACATGAGGATTCAAAGATGTTGGTGCTTTCCCTAGTGCCTCAAGTACTGCAACATCAGCCTGAGTTGGTTGCCACCTATTGAGCGTAAATCCTTCTGATATGTTATTTTGTAATAAAGTTCCTTATATCAACTTGTAAATTACTGAATTTTATATATTACTGAAAAATACAATTCCTTTAGAATACTTTAAACACAAATTGTTTTCTAATACTGCTGCAATCTTATTA
>NW_017259243.1:1755025-1758021 GCF_001594045.1 Atta colombica | reverse complement strand
ATATATATTTTATAAAAAACATATATAAAATTTTTTTAAATAAACAGATTTTTTTTATCAAATCTTCATTAAAATCTAATTTAAAAAAATACCCTCTACAAAAAAAGATCTTAAATCTGATTATAAATCTGATCTTAAATCTTAGATCTGGAATTTTAATCTGACCAGATTAAAATTATATCTACTCAAATATACTTAGATATAACTTTCCATATCTATGCAGATTTGATCACATATGTTCATATGTAACCATATATGGAGCATAATCTGACCTTTGTCTTATGTCTGCTCAGATCTGGTCACATATGTTTCATATATAATTATATATAAAGTGTACATCTATTGATCAGATATGTCATATATGTGCATTAACTATCTGTACATTAACATTCAGTTTGTGGAATCAAAATATCAATCCCTATATAAAAGTAAAGATCAAGTAGATAGATGCAATACAGCTCAGAATGGATGACCGCTTGAGAGCACAATATAAAATTAATTCCCGAATTCAAACAGGAAAAAATTTTTTTTAATCATAATTTTATCATGTGCAGTGTGGAATATGATATTAATCAATAATATTCATTTTAGCAATGAAATTGAATTAATATTATATGAAACATTTTTTATTGAGATTGTATCTTATTATATCTATTCAGATTTGGCCAGGTAAAGACAGTTTACAGATCTGGTCAGATCTATTGAAATCAATATGATCGTATCTCGGTTTTAATTCTTTTTTTGCAGATTTAATTCTTTTTTTGCAGGTATCAGGTGCAATATTCTTCATTTTATAATATAAAGTTTTATATAAAGTTATTAAAAAAAGAATTATATAACAAAGCAATAAATATAAAGTGTATTTAAAACTATATGTACCAGAAAAAATTAGATTCTTGGACTGATATTCATTGTTAGTTCTTATATTTAAGACTGTCTTGAATAGAATCTTTCGATATCATAAGTCGATCACAAAACAATATTAGCATTTTAAGACATTAGTTAAGATGATCTTGAAAAAAGAACAAAACTAAGAATACAGCCTTTACTCTCATATATATTCATAGATATATATGTTAATCACATATGGAATTGTAAATAGAAGAATTCGTCAAAGAACTTTTCTATATATTGGCAGAGTTCTACAGAAGAGGATTTTTATCAAAGAAGACAAGAACAGAGAAGAGATGAAAAATTTAAATGTATATAGGACCAACTGGTGTGTGTATGTGCCATCTGTGTAACACATGTTCATACATGACACTGGAAACATCATATTCTATCTCCGCAAACCAAAGGCTGCAAATATATAGGGAAGCTAGATGCTCGCGATCGGAACGAGTTTTTCCTTGAGGAAAAACTTGAGCGGGAAAAATTTGCTCCGTGGTATATACATAGAATTAAAATCGGAAATAGAGCCAAGATGCCGACAAACACGTGGACCGGAGACGTTGAGTCATGCCGAAAACGCGTTAAAAGTAAACTCACCCTTCGATATAACTGCGGTCAGAGAGGTAAGTGTTGAGGTCCTCAATACCCTTATCAGTCTTCAGGTCACCGACAGCCATGGCGAGGTGTTCTGGGTGAGTAAATAGTTGACCGTAAGTTCAACGAGACAGTAACAGAGAGACCTCTTCGTCTGATCGCCGAAAGAGAGGGCTGCGCGCGGCGACAGCAACCCATAGAACTTATATTACTAGAAAGGGAATACGGACGTCGAGAGCAAGACTGAGAGACAGAAGATGTATTTCTGTCTTCTTCTGTCCTCTTGGCAGAAAGAAGAAAAGTTACTGAGCAGGATAGAAATATATCTTTCTACCCTTTTCTACTGAAAAAAGAAAAGTTACTAAGCAGAACAGAAATATACATCTTCTGTTTCTCAGGCCGGTATTCACAGTCAGATCTTATATTCAAGATCGTCTTAAGTACGGTCTTAAGACATTACTTAAGATGCTAATGCAGCCTTCTGATTGGTTCGTGACTTCTTAAGACCGTACTTAAGACGGTCTTGAATATAAAATCTAACTGTGAATACCAGCCTATGAATACCGGCCTCAGTCTTGTTCACATAATATTTTCCATTCATTGGTTGGATAGATCATTTCCCTTCTAATAGTATAAGCTCTATGGGGCTATCACGGTCGTATTTGTGTAGCTCGATTTGAGATAAGCTACGCAACGTTTGTTCCGGGATGCCGAAACTTTCTCGAAGAAGGATACAATGGAATCTAGGTCGAAGCTATCCAACAATAGCTTAGTTTCCACCGAGGATTTAATCCTCGGATCAGAATGTAACAATCAACCAACTACAATTAAGCATTCCCCTGTCATTCGAGAGAATACTCGACTGTAATTGGTTGGTTCTTACATTCTGATCCGGTTTAAGATTCCAGAAAGAAATCTGAGAGAGACCATGATGGTCTTTTTCCTGTTATAAATATCCTGTTATAAATATCCTGTTATAAATATTATATCGAAATCGCCCATTCATCTTCAGTTTGGGAACTACATGGCTACATACATTTTCTTACACTATCGATAAAATCGTATCGTCGAAAATAGATGTGGTTCGTCTCTATACTAAATCCTCAGAACAAAAGCGTGTCTTTATTATTAATATGTATCAAAGTTTCTATAATTACTAGCAATTATAGACTCTTTTAATAAATTCAATCTCTTCTAAATTGTCAATTTAAGATATAGTTTAACATAAACGAGCTATAGAGACCCTCCATTCCCGTCAATTTTATCGCCAATTTTCCTCTTTTCTTTCTGTAAATATACTCACCCATAAAATAAAGTTACTAATAAATTTAGTAGTCCGTTTTTGCAAGTAAATATATCTTTCATTATCTTTAATTTATTTTTTTATTTTTATGTCTAATTATTTTATTGTATTTCGCTAATAAAATTGCAATAACTTTTTAAATATTATTCTTTATTATATTATTTAATTTAGATAAAAAGGGAGTTATTTAAAAATTACTTTAATATTT
>NW_017259243.1:1753103-1754925 GCF_001594045.1 Atta colombica | reverse complement strand
ATATATTAAAAAATATATGTATTATTTTAGAGAATATGTATATAATTACTTTAAAGAATACATAATTATTTTATAAAATGTACAATTATTTACATCATTTTATTTAACAATGATTTAAAAATAATCATTAAATCTTTATCAGGCCTTATATTTAAGGCTTCCTTAAATACAATGTCTGACTATAAATACGATCATAATTGTCGAAATAATAACAAATATTACGAATAAGTAAAATAACATGTTCTTTACATTTTTAATATTTTTCGATTAATAAAACAATTATTTCTAATTTTAACGGCGCGAGTCATTTAATGTGATATCATTATATTGATATATAATTATGTAATAGGCCGAGGAACATATTTGATATTTATTTTATAATTTTAAATATTTTGTATCAATTATAATGTGCTGACAAAAGGCAAGAAGTAAAAAGGTTTTTATTAGTGTGGTTTTTCTTACATAATTGTTCATGTAAAATGCTTTTGACATATCAATATTATATTTCAATTTTGATTGCTCTTTTTTGTGATGTACAATTAAACCTTGATGTTAATCAGATACAGGAAATAAATTGGGATTTAATATCGTTGAACCCGAATAAATTTTGGATTTTAATTCTGGGTCTGAAGAATAAGAAAATGCGTGCAATGTGGAACTGTATATCGCCTGTATGTGACACACGATGTTGGATAAAATCAACCTAAATAGAAAAAGAAAGTGAAATGAAAGAAAAAGAGAAAATAAGAGAAAAAGAGGAGGAATGGAAGGAGAGAAATAAAAGGAACAACTGTCCATGATAATCGAAAATATAGAAATGTGATCAGCAGAATTCGAGAGATACTGAAAAAAATTATCGTGAAATATGATTGTGATGTTACAACTATAACACGTAACAAAAATGCGTATATATAATATATTCATATAATATATGTTATGATAAAGAGGAATATATAATATTATATCAGCATCCGAATTAAATTGTCGTTTATGTTACATAAATATTATTATACGGCAATTGTTTGAAAGAATATATGTTTGATTGTTATTTATCTGACTGTTATGTAAAATGTCTCAATGTATTTCAGAAACCTTAACTTAAAACCTAACAACAAATATGATGAAATCGGATTTATTTTCTAAAAACGGAAAAAACAGGAAGACTTCACGCATGGTTATCGCGTGCAAGAATCAACTATATCTATTGAGCAAATTAACGCTTGCATCTAATAAGCTCATGATCATGAGATTTAATTACAATGTGATCGTTTTAGCCGATTTAACGTATTACTCATTCATGATTTGCAAGTCATTTACATAATATACGATGTATGCAATTTTTTGCACATTTTGTTTGCGATCTATTCATTTATGTATTTCCCGGTCTATTTGGAGTCCTCATAAAGTCTATAAGTAGCTTGAATTCGTAGAAAATGTTCTGAATGTATTAAGATAGTATTAGATTCAAAAATTTCTTTTCATGAATACGTATTCTTCTAGTGATGCAACTCTTGCGTTGATCCTCGTGAAAATTTATCACGAGCATTTTTTCCTTGCTTCGCAGATATCTTTAAGAACTTCTGCATACTACTTTCACGGCGGGCGTCACGTATATATGTGACTTTGGCTGCTAATGGTTATCGGCAAGCGACACGTGCGCGTGACTTTAACTGCCAATGATATAATTATTAACAGGCAAAATTCTCGCATCTGAAACATCCGCCACGAAAGTGTTAAAATTTTTAAATGATAACCACAAAAATTTTTTACAAAAGCAACATTCTGTAATATTTTTTGTTAAAAATGGAGTTCCTGAGAAAAA
>NW_017259243.1:1748646-1753003 GCF_001594045.1 Atta colombica | reverse complement strand
ATATATATATATAAAATACTCCACTTGTTGAAGTATTCAATATAAAAATATTGACAAAATTTACATATATTTCATTATGTCCCTGTGAAAATATAGTTTTTAAAAAAGTTATTAAGCTTATTCAAAAAAGTTTACTTAAAAGAATAAAAGAATGACATTTTACGAATTAATTAATTAGGGAATCTCGTTACGTAATTTTTAATTATGAATTTTAATTAAATCATATTAAACTTGATTTGAAGGTTATACAAAAAAAAATGATATATTTGATATATTATACCTCGTAATAATCAATTGTTAACAAAAAGGTCGCGCGGTGTGTTTCACTTTCAATTGTTCCACAACTTCAATACTATTCCTTTCTCCCATAGAACAAGTTGAAAACCTTTCGTGAGTGATAATGTTAATTATAACAAAATTTTAAATGGAACTTACATTAGCAGCAGGGACTCCACCTTTGCCTCTAATAAATTTATTTACAACGCAATATTAACTAGAGTGTTACGTAACTGCGGTCGATTCGTTAAAAAATTTTTCAAATAAATAATTGTATTATAATTCGATATTAACAATCTGTATTATATTATTTAAGAACTCATTATAACGTATTTTCCGCGTAGTTGGGTAACTTTTTTTAAAACTAAGTTAAAGTTGACAACTTTGACAATTTAACTTAGTTAAGATACAATTTAATTTATAATGAAATTAATTGAATTAAGTTAATAAAAAAAATAATTGAAAAGTTAAATTTGTTTTTTTTTATTTTTTTAATTCATGATTCTAGGATTCCAGTCTTACAAATAATAGAAATGACAAATATATACTTCATTTAGAAAATACTCTATATTTTATTTACATGTTTTGTTTATATATACTGTTTAATTAGTTTAGTATATAAAATTCGACTATGAATGGCCTGTGGTATGATTAAAGTTTCAGACACAATATGAGGGAATAGCGATAATAATAAGGAATAATAGATTTTGACCTATCAGAAATTAGAATACATCGAAATACATAGTTTGTTAGTTCTGACAGATTGAAATCTGGGGGTACTGTGTAATTTGAAAATTACATCACAAAAGTGAGCAAATTAGAATATTTATAATTTCATTGGTTAATACTTAGTAAATTTGCTTACTTTTGCAATTTTCACCTCATTTTAAATTATTATTGCCGCGTTTTATGTCTGAAACTTAACTAAAGAATTAAATAAAAAATTAATAGTTACGGATACAATGAAACTAAATAAAGTTAAAAAGTTATAAGAGCCTAATATAACTAATGTAACTATAAAACTAATATAACTAATGTAACTGTAAAACTAATGTAACTAAATTACGTTAAAATTAATTAACTTTTTACCTTTTATCTTTTTAACTTAGCACTAGCCAACCCTGATTTTCCGTGCACAAAATTCAACTTAAAACTATTGGGTTGTCCGGAAAGTTCGTGCCGACTAATATATAATTTAATAAATGTATACTAAAATTTAAATTTTCTGCGTTTCAATTTTCCTTCAATCGGCACGAACTTTCCGGACAACCCAATATTTAAGTGCCTCTAAGTAAACAAAACAATTGCATAGTCGGTTTAGCACAAATGTACGATATACGTGTATGTTATTTCCGATGCATAAGAGACGCAAACTTGCACTAGGTAATTATGCACATATGTATTATCCAATTAGAAATGATAATGGAATCGACATCGATTTGACATCGATTCAATATCAATTTCATTATCATTTCTGACTGGATTATATATCATGAAATGAGAACGTACAATGGAAATAAATACAGATGCTAGAATAAATAAAAGAATTAGATAGTACAGAAAGACAAAGTTGATATTTTGTTATTTTTATTAAAAAATAATTTTTAGTATAAATTAGAGAAAATGTTTATCAAAATCTGAAAAATAATGAAAATTAAAATTTTGTAATACAATTGTATCCAAATATTTATGTGTCACATGACAAGCCATTTAGGACGATTAAACTTCGATTAATCAACACTGTTTTATTAAATAATATGAATAAAACAATTAAAATAATTAATATTATGTTTAATAATATATTGAAATTATGTTTAATAACTTATCGAAACAAATTAAGAACGATGAACTGTATATTAGAGATTTTATTAAACGATTCTGCCAGTTGAAGTTAACAACTGATTAAGATAATCAGATTTGGTCGAAATCATTCTTAATTTTTTTTTCCATTATTCATCTACGTAAAGGATTAAAAATATAAATTTATTATAGTAAATATAAAAGTTATGTACAAAAACGAATGCAATTATTGACAAATCAACGAAAAGATTAGACTAATTAGAGAGATAGTTTTTAGATGAGAGATGATTCTTGATTTAGCATTTATTATAAGTTTGCATAGGAATAACAATTTTATATAGTGTTATGTTAAAAATTTCTAATATATTTATTTTTTTTCACAAAAATTCTGTGAAAAAAATAAGAATTTTTTTCATAGAATTTTTTAGCAGATAAAGTTAGTAGGAGAAATTTGAAAAATATATAAACATAAAACATAAAAACTTCAATATAGAATAATTTGAAAATGTAATTACTTTATACAATACAATGTAATTTGAAAAATAGCCTTAAATACAATGTTTAATTCTATTATTGAAAAAAAATTAATTATACCATATGTTTTTGATAAAAATTTTAAAGATATTAAAACAAGCAAACACCATCATCAATACAAATCTGTAAAAGTACTGAGAAATCAAAACATACCATCAAATTCTCTAAACTGTCAAGTACAGAATACACATGCAAATAAAGAAATATGGTAGCAGCAAAAAGTATTTAAAAAGGCAGTTTAATAATGAGTATAGAAAAAGAATATTATTCCCGAAAAGCTAATTAGAAAAAATTTTTTAAATTTTGTTATCACTTAAAATAACTTAAAATGTTTTAATTTTCTCTTTGAAGCTGTATTTTTTAAATTTTTGGCAAAATATTTCAAACTTCAAATATTTATACGATTAATTTTAGACATTTATAATGTATACATATTTTGTAAAATTTATTTTATAAATAAGAAAATGTATTTATTATATAGATACATTGATTCTAATTGTGAACGGTATTCTTATTCGGAACTATACTGATTTAGTATTTAGTATCTATCTCTCTAAAATCTTTTTTACTAATTCAGATTAACGCTAATCGATGATTAACTCAATTATTATGATTACCAACATACGTGAAAATTAAACACAGTTTATTTTATAAGAGGAAGAGAGAGAAGACATTTTCATATATTAAATTGCTGTTGGTACTACTACGGAATTGATCGTCGATTAATTTAATTAGAAAAGGTGAAAGAGGCCCTCAAATTCCTGTCCCTTAGTCATTAGAAGTGAGAAATTATGTAAATTTTTCCTTCTTCCATTATATATGTTGAAATAAATGAATTTTCCTCACATCCCATCACACATATACATAATTAATTGTAATATAATTTGTTAAAATTTTAACAAATAATTATTGTGAATCTTCATTAGTTAATATGTTCATTATAATAGGTAACTTTATAAAGCAAGTAAAACATATTCCTCCATATAATATTCTTCCTATTTTTGATAACTTTTTTTTCAAGCGAAAATCATGCGATAGGCAATATGTTGTGTTATTGTAAGCGCATATCGCATACATCTCTTTTATTAAATGAATTCTTTATAATATTTGATATCTTTTTATATCTCATTCATCGTAACATACTATATTTACATGAACTATCTATTATAAGTAAAGTACTTTTTATATATAAACAAAAATTATCCAAACAAAAGAGTCTGAAATCATAAGACTTTTTTGCGTCTAAAAGACAACTTAAAAAGATATCTTATATCATAATTTTAATCATTGTGTTTGGGAAGTACAGTCTTTTGCATATGCATAAGCTTTTTATATGTTATTTTTATTAACTTTTTTCCAAATTTCTGAATCATTCTATCAGCCTTGGCCTGGCACTAGCGTATAATAGTATGCGCATTGGTATGCCTACTATTTTTTTCATGAGCATTTAAATTATGTATTTCTTGAAAAGAGATAAAATTCATGAGCATGCGGTATATTTATACTTTTTCTTATCCGATATTTGATCATAGTCGTATATAAATCGATATGAAAATATTTTCATATACTTTATAATATTATAAGCATTTTAGATAATTTGATTTAATAATTGTCATATAGTATTTTGTCTAAAAAATCTTTAGTAACATAATAAATCATCAGCATTTAAGTCCTGTGATGTATATGAGGCACAAAAAAATCATGCCTCTTAATCCTTGCGTCGAACTGCATTATTTTCTATCTCTTT
>NW_017259243.1:1740801-1748546 GCF_001594045.1 Atta colombica | reverse complement strand
AACAAATCCTTTGGGAAAATTTATTTGAGAAAATCTGAAAAATTAGAGAAAGAATAAATTTAAAAGAAAATTCAAGAAATATGAAAGGTATATTTGGTAGAAAGGTTTATTTTCAATTTTGGCTTAAAGTAATCTTAAAACTTATATGTAAGAAACATTTAAAAGAAATTAGAGGAGTTCAAAAATTGTGAAAGTAAGCTTGTGTTAACAAAATTATTTTATTAGAATGCGAATGGAAATCTTCATAGAACTTTTTTATTTTGTCTTGTATAGATCTTATAAATTTTATTTATGAGAAAATGTAGTACTATCGCGATTCCATTTGGTAATGATATCGCATACTGCCTTTTATTTAAAAATTTCAGAGGTGCAAATGAAAATAATAAAATCTTTGAATTTTCTAAAATTATTTTAAAGTTAATCTTGAAATAGCTTAAAGTTCTTAAATTATTTTACATTATTTTAGACTAATCTTTTATAAATTTAATTTATTTCAAAATTTCTGAAGTAATATAAATTCTTATTCACTTTCTAAATTTTAACTTTATTTGAAGTAACAACATCTCAACAAACTCTCCCTTTGTTTATAATTCTATTTATATAATATGATAATTCAATCAAATATAACTAAGTACAATATTTTAATGAAACAATATTTAATATCTTTCTCTAATTGTACTTTAGACATCGATTTATTACGGTCGACGCATTCCTATTTCATGATTCAATTCTACGAAACGTTTATTGTTTATGATTCAAGAATATTTTACCAACACGATTATACGTTATATACATATATACGAGGTGATTCACATTATCTAGCTTATATTATAAAAAAGGATATTTTTGCATAACAAATTAAAAATCAAAATTACATGTAATAACAAATTCCTTTTTACAAACAAGAATTTGCCTCTAAAACTTTTTTTTTAATTTACTGGCTTAATATATACTGTTTATTATCAATATTAATATACACTTTTTATTATCAATATTAATTATCAATATTAATTTTCAAATTTAATTTTCCAGAAATATAAAATTCATATAAAAAATGTTATTTTATATATCGAATCAGTTTCTTTTCATATAATCAATATTTTTCCGTTTCTTAAGTCATAACAGATAATGTTAAATTTAAGAAATTTATCTGGAGATATACTGGATAATTTTATATTATATTTAAGAAAATTTATCTCTAACGAATGTACAGATAACCTCGTATTTAAATAAATTTCTATAAACGATCAATCTTTTTAGAGTAAAAAACAAATTTCAAATTTACTATTCATTCTCGTTTATTTCTTTTAACAACTTTCAACAACTTTTAAAAGTCATAGAAAGTTGCTAAAAGTCTTATAGATTATGTAGCACTTACATGGCAGATTTGAAATTCGTTTCAACCTATTTCATTTCTAAGAACAAATAATGATTCACTTATACATATATAATTATTCATTGCTGTTCTCGGCGGAACTGTAAAATGGACAGATAAGAAAAAATATAGATAAAACTTTTCAAGATAAAAAACATTATTTATTATTTGATATACATTTCTATTAATCTTTTTATTTTTCACTTTGAAGAAAAAAGATAATTTCTTTCTTTGCCATATAATATTGTAATATTTTATTACTTCTCTCAAAATAGAAACTATTTTGATATTATGACTCTAAATGAGGGATAAAATAAATAAAAAGAAATTTTACTAATATTAGCAAGATTTTCAAAACTAAATTTAATTATAATTGATTTTGCTATATATATCCAATTTGTACATTTTTTATTGTGCCAATAAAAGCGTAATATAGCTCATATTATTGTGCTGAGCGAGCCGGATTCGCGTAGTCGTGGAATTTGGCATTGTGCCGAAGACTCAAGGTAACCGATCAGCATGTGATGAATCTATATGAACACTTCTCGAAACATTAGACTGTGAACATTATTGCTTGCTTCTTGTGCGATGTTTATATGGTATCTATCCCACTGTATAACTGAATAACGTTTATTAAGTTACATAGCAAAAGCTTGCTTAATAAAATGTAAATTTGCAATTACACAGATATTATAATGTAATATTTACAGGAATGGATGCAAAAATCTTTGATCTTTTTTAAAATATTGATAACTGTTCAATTAATTTTGATATCAAAACAATAACGATATAGCAAATCATATTCATCTTATATATCAAGTAAAGTTTGAAAAGAAATTATTCAAATAATTGAGAAATATTCAAATAATTGAGAATAATTGAGAAAAATATTTCAGTTTTATTATTTGAAAAAATTATGTATTTTAAAAATAATTGTGCCCCAAAATACAAAATTATTCCTAAATAAGAATAAGAAATGTTGCAACATGAAATATTAATTATATATTCAGCCCAATTTACCTTAAAATTTTTAAGTCAAACAGAAATATAAATATATGATTTAATCTTCCGGAAATGTTTATCGAGTATTGGAAAAGTAATCGGATAAGGTTATCTGATTTGTTTCTTCAATATCTGTCGACATCTCAATCATATTCTTCAAAGAAAATAAATAAAAAAATATCTCAAATTAGATTTATCTAATTTTTGATAAATATCACTTAAAAATTTTAATCTAACAAAACTATTACGTTATACCAAATTATCGTACAAGTGTAATTATTCTAAAATTGTCATTAGTTCACGATATTGTGTAATATTTTACAATTTGCTTATCAAAATATCAAGCGCAAAAGGAACATACTATAGAATATAGAATTATTCGGAATTATTTCGTCTTTCTTAGAAAACAAATAGAAATTCAGAGAATAATTGAATAATTCCGAATCCATTTTGAATAATTCCATAATACATATCCTGGAGGTCTTATCTGAGTGCATCGAAAAGTGTTGAGAAGTAACAAGATACGCAGTTATGCGCGTGATTTATATCAAGTTGAGACGCGACGGTCACCGGATTAATAACAGCCGATCATCGCTGGGTGGCGCTCGTGACGGCGGCGACCGACGACAGTCGAACTAAATCGAACCAAGTCAAGCATCGCACGACGGCCGGCGACGAGTACTGGCGCTACTAAACTAATAGTCGATGGCTGTCAAGCGGCGAGGTTGATTGTAATTATTCGTGTGGCTTAAATCATTACAAGACGAGTTGAGCCGTCAAGGAGACGTCTTGCGCGAACATTGTCGAAGGAAATGTCCCGCGTGCAATGATCGCATCGCGATACGTGTACGCATCGAGTCGAGCTTGAGGTTAAGTGTATTGTGCTTGATAGCAGAGAAAAGCGAATTCAACGGGCGGTGTAAAACGTATTAACGCCATGCACTGGACTAGAGTAACGACTGCAACTGCAGGCACGGCCGCTTATCGAAATTTGATAGGCGCAGCCGTAACACGTAACGTTCTTCAGCCCTTATTATTTCTGTTGACTTTGTCCAGCTTCGTGAGCCTGGTAAGTAATCTTGCATATAAGGATAACGGTCTCAAGTGTATATACGCCACATTCTTTCTACGACGCTCATGTTACACGCACGTCGCGCGTGCGTCATTTCAACGCTCGTTTTCTCGGCTCTCGTCGCTCCCAGTTCGCGCTCGTGAGAACACACACACACACATGTACTTCCACACATGGTATATAGACATTACCGCACTATATACATCTTTCCATACCTGTCTATACACTGTCCACACCCCAACAAAGTAGAATCAACGCTACGCGTCGCGTGACGTCATCTCGGCTGATCGCTGAGAAAGCCTATAGCTGCTTTTCCTGTCTCCAAGGAGTTCGTTCAATTGAATTTATTCCCTCTGGTCGCTATCCGAGAAAAACTTGTCATTCTGAAATACGCATTAATGTTTTTCGTGTTTGTGGATCGAGGTCGGGAAGATGTTTTTGAACAGATTTCCACGAATTAATCTACTCGCTTTCGAAACTGTCACGTCCTCGAAAGAGAAATTCTATCGACATATTACTCTGCAGATAGGAGAAATATTCTAGAAGATTTATCTTATAATATTAATCAGTTGATTCCATCTCTCTTTCCTTTTCGTATCCTCATCGCTGATATTGTAATACGAATGAAAGAAGTTGATGTAATTAATTGTTCATAAAATTAAGTGCTTAATGACATTAATGATAATTAACCATTTACTATCGGACAAAGAACGACATATTGCGACATACATGCACATAGCATCTCTATATCATTTAATATGTCCCTTTCAACTTTAGCTTTTCTTTTTTAGAATGTAAGATGATTATACTTGTGGTATACACATATATAAAAGCATGCTTTGAAAATTAAAGAGAAAGTACAAAATAAATATAATGAGTCTCCATACATAGATATTTAATGAATTAATGAAACTAATTTAATAATTAAAGAGAATCATGTTGATGTTTTAAAAAAGGAGTAAAAAGTATTTAATAAGACTTATTTTTGTCTATATAATGTTGTCTGTATTTTTAAATGAGAGAAAAAGAGAATGTCTCATCGTTTCAGTTTTTACATTCATAATTTTTAAATTTTTTTATCCCCTTTTTTTTCTTTCTTTTTATAAAATCAAAATTCCACAAATTTTAATTGCTTTATTTTTATCTTTGTTTTTACTTTTATGTTTTATTTAATGTCAATTGTATCATATTACGTACATTAAAATTTATTTATTTAGTTTATAGCCTTTCTTAGCACAATTTCTTTTATTTTAATTGCTTTAATTAATTTTTATAGAAATTTATTAAATTATTTTTAGAAAATATACAAAATTATGTTAACAATTATGTTTCTTTTAATTACATCTCCTTGTTTAAAATATAAGACTCGATTCGATTGTACTGAATATTTGATTTACAATGTATTCTTTTCTAATTCTTAGAATTAAAAATAGATGGAAAGTCAATTAAATTAAGATTAGAATTGATCTACATTGATGAGTCATTCTACATCAAACCGAACACTTTTAAAACATCGTTATTTTTAATTTTTTTTAATTTTCTGGTATATTCTACAAATAAAAATATGAGACACGTGTTTCGCGAAAAAAATTTGAGATTATTTTTGTGAAGTTATTCACGTTTGTAAGTTGCAGAAATTCATAAAAAACATCGTTTATGCGAATTCAAATTAATACATCATCGATCATTAGTCATACAAAAAAAATCAAGAAACTAATTTTAAAGATCTTAAATTGTTATATGGATGGGTTATTTGTAATTTATTATTATTTTCATATAAATAAATCATTTTCCATTTGTTTACAATTTTTATTAATATTTTTCATCATCAATTCACCAATTAAAAAATTTTGTAAAAATATATTCCCATTTCAATTACGAAATAACCCCGAAAATTACAAAATGGAACTCGAATGGAATGTATAGTTAAAAAATTCTGTGACGGTGCAGTTTCGCATACGTATGTGAAAAAAATAGCTTTACAAAAATATATACATGTATTTGATTTTTCATTTGCTGCTTGTTTTCTTTATGGCTGTGCTAATTTTAGTCTTAAATTAGCACAGCCATAAGTGTACTTTGCTGACAGCGAATCAGCTGGAGTAAAAAAGTCGGGAAGAGAGCAAATAATTAGCAAAAAAATAGCAAAAAATGTGGTATAAGTCGCGTTCGATTGTGCTGAAATAGTTGTGCCAGCTTATAATAGACGTTAATTTAAGATCTTTAAAATTGAATGCAAATCTTTGCATTTTTTTGTATTAATGATTTCGATGATATAATAATTTGAATGTTTGATTGCATGAACGACATTTTTTATGAATTTCTGCAAGCATGAATAACTTCACAAAAGAATCTCAAATTTTTTTTTTGCGAAACATGTGTCTCATTTTTACCTGTAGAATATATCAGTAAATTAAACAAAAATTAAAAATAACAATATTTCAGAGATGTTCGGTTTGATGGAAAGCCTCTGGTAGAAACGGGCACAAGTATAAAAAAAGATAAATTTGAGTAAACTTGAAATATTATACAATACTTGAGTAAATTGAATCGAGATTAGAAGTTAATTTATCATTGATAAAGAATCGGGTCTAAACTAATAATATGTAAAGATAATATAAAAATTAAAAGCATATGCTTTGAAACTATTGAGGAAAAAGTAAAAAGTATAAATATATTCGGTTTACAGATTTAATGAATTAACAAAATTAATAGCCATTGCTACGAATCATGCCTATAGTTATACTAATAGTTATACTAATATAGGAAAGAGTAGACTTAACTTAATAACATTTTTTTTATTTGTTACTTTTTGTATCTCGCAACGAGAAAAAGAGTTTTAATTTTCTCAGTTTTATACTTTTTAAGAGCTTAAAGATTTTAGATTTTAATTCTTTTCTTTTTTTTTATTATTAAAAAAAATCAGAATTTCACGAATTTTCTAAAGATCTTAGAAATGTATTAAAGAGAGAAACATGTCCAACTTGTTAATCTTTGCATAATAAACACAAATTCATTGTAGATAAATATTATATACATATATAATACAGCAATAAATATATTATGTATATTAGGCCTACGGAGAAATTATTTTCATATAGAGTTATCCTGATTTCTCAGCGTCTGAATTCGCATTATGGCAGGAAAGAGCTAAAGTGTGATTAGAAACAAGGCTATTGTTAATACTAGTATTCCACTTAAATGAGATTCCTTCTTAGTTCTTACATCAGACTAGTATACTTAAGACTAGACTTATTTAGAGATTTGTGTAACTGTATGTCATTATTGATGAAATACATGTGTAAACTTATGTAATAAAGATTTAAAAAACAGGTTTTTTTCTTTGGAGTAAAATACCAGTTTTTTAAAAAAATATCAAAATCTTGAAAAAAGTATAAAATACATTTTTCTTGAGATATGTCGTTAAAATACTTAATATCGATGTTATTTCAATATATTTATCATTTTGTGTCTTTATAACTTCATGTCAACTTTATGTCATGTATTTATGTCATTTTTGCGTTGTTGCAGAGTTCAATAAATTGATTGATTCAATAGATTGATTTTTTTCGTAACTGGATTTAATTGCATGTTTGTGGCTTATTTACCATTTAGAATTAACCATTGTTCTGCAGTTTTGATTATTTATAATCATCTTTATCAGAATAAAAAATTTTTTAGATGAATGCAAAAACTTTTTTTCACATCTAGAACAATAATGTAGACTTAAATACTACAAAGAAAATGTATGTATACGAGTAAAAAAACTTTTTATAATCGGAGTAAAAGCAGATTTTACTAGAGTTTTTTTACTCAAAGTTTTTCTAGTTTTTTCAGTAATTCTACATATAATGAATATTATATCGTTATGTCATATTAAATGTATTATTAATTTTTCTATGCGCATGCATTACGCAAGACAAATTATCTAACAATGATATTTAAAATATGCAAATTAAATTGTGAACGTAATTTTTTACTACATTATTAAAATCGATAAGATTATAAATCACACAGGTTTTTTGTAAGTTTCATCGAATCACTTATTGGTTAAAAAATATTCTGTCTGCTTATGCAGGGTATAATTCAAAGTATAAAATCCATTGCGTGACATAACTTCTTATAAACGAATGACTCATGCGAAGAGCTGATACCGAACATCATTTCTCGTGTAATGAACAAGTGCACTATTTTATTTTCGTGCATAACTAGTATTATTTCTTTCATTTCTTTTTTTTTCTCTTTATAGTTAAATAAATATTTGTTTTAAATAAAATCTAAAATAATATAATAAAA
>NW_017259243.1:1738846-1740701 GCF_001594045.1 Atta colombica | reverse complement strand
TTATTAATTTTACTGAGTTTTTAAAATATATATTTTTTTATATATTTTATTTTTTTAATTTAAAATACAAAAGCAAGAAATTATTTAAATTAATGAGATAAACGACATTTTAAGAAATATTTGTAAAATATTTGAGAATTTTAATAATTTCTGTGTTTAATAAATGTTTAACAAAAATGTCTATAAATACATATTTATTTTTATACAAATATCATTATGTGCACTTAATTTTTATCTATTTGAAAAATTACAATCTCTAATTTTTTAAATTTCTTTTATTATATTTATTATGTAATTTAAATGTTATTGTAAATAACTACTTCGTGTGCATGCGTGCATGCAAGTATGTGTGAAATATTTAATTAATTTTGTTTCCATTAAAAATATTATCATATTCTTTCTTTATTAATTAATGCCTTATTTATTAGAAAATTAAATATACTATTAGTGTAAATTTTAAATTAATTTGAGATAATTAAATAATATTGTTGATAATATTATTTAATTATCTCAAATTAATTTTAAATTTACTCTAATAGTATTTTATTAATTTTTCACTGGTTATGTACATCATTATATATGTATAGGAATATCTTTTGAGAGGTAAGAAACAAATCGTCGTTCCTTTGTTGGAGTTCTTCATTCAATATTGTATTTTATATTAAGCGAATTAAATCATTAATTCAGCTCATTGACTCAAATAAATCTTATCAGACTTTAATACGTAGGTCATGAAGAACTCAATTAGGAAATATCTTATGTATAATATTATATATGTATCTTTATATATGCCTTGTGTGAACGCAGTCTGCGAAACTTCGTTAAACAACAATATTTTAATCCGTTGTAAAATACTATGTAATATATTCATAGTAATACATTATTTGCAGTAGATATATGTAACTGTAATGTATAAGAAAAATATCTCAATGTACAAGAATTAAAGCTAATTTTATCGGCTGTTTTGCTTTTCACAAAATAATAAATTATTTAAAGGTCTGAACATATTATTATTTACAAATAGGTTGTCAGTGAAGAAAATGATCATTGCATATGGTATGGAGAATGTTACACGGATGCATCTATGCACATAAAAAATTGTATTTATGATGGGCCAGCAAAACCATTAAATTCTGAAGGACAGAAATTGTTGGCTAAGCATTGTCCACATTTGTTAGTAGATGAGGGCAAAGGAATTAATACTTGTTGTGATACAAAACAACTTACTACATTAGACTCAAATATTCAGCTTGCGTCAAATTTCCTAAAACGATGTCCTAGCTGCTTAGATAATTTAGCAAAGCATTTTTGTGATTTCACATGCGGTGTTAACCAAAGCAAATTTATTAACGTTACGGAGAAAGGTGTGGCAGATGGTAATTATTATATTTTATCTTTATATATTTAAAAAAATGTTTAAAACTAATATCTTATAGTTTTAATATCTTATAGTCTTAATATCTTACAGTTGCAACATTTTGATACGTATTTTATTATTTTGATTTTCTTTTCAGGTGTAGAATATGTTAATAGAATAAATATATATATAACGAACAAATATCTTGATGGAACATTTAACTCGTGCAATAAGGTGTCAGTGCCGAGTACGGGACAGTTAGCATTGGATTTAATGTGTGGAGAATGGGGAGCGAGTAGATGTACTCCATTGAAATGGTTTCACTTTTTGGGTGATGCGGAGAATAATGTTTTTGTACCTTTCCAAATTACATATATAAATACTGATAATCCTGTCGGATCATTTACGCCATTAGATCCTCCAATCACACCATGCAACAAAGCATTGAACGTTAGTATTACATTTTTAAAAATGTATATGTATAAATATATATATATA
>NW_017259243.1:1732571-1738063 GCF_001594045.1 Atta colombica | reverse complement strand
TAAAATTATTTAATTTAATTTTAAAATAATATAGATATAGTTATAAATGTTTAGAACAATTGAAATTGTATATTACATACATTTTTAATGTCTATTAACTTAAAAGCTATTAACTTCAAATTCTATTCAGATATTTTATTTGGCAGATCACTCTGTCATCATGTAAAAAGTATATATGTCTATAAATAATTTTTTATCAGGTACAAATAAAATAACATAATAGGAAAAGAATTAAAAAGATTATTATATGTCTAACTTTTTTTTTATAGAAAAACACGCCAGCTTGCAGCTGTGTAGATTGTGAACAAAGTTGTCCAACACCACCACCGATGCCTCCATTACCAATGCCATTTTCAATATTTGGTTATGATGGTTTTGAAGTTATAATGACAATTATTTTTGTATGCGGTTCCTGCCTTTTTCTTCTGTTAATGATGTGTTTCAGCCATAGGAAACGTATAGGTAAGAAATTAATTCGATTTATGCATATCGAAATTATATTCTTTAAATATATGTATATATAAAGGGATTTTATAATTTTTATTATTTAAAATATCTCTATTACACTTTCAAAAATAGAAGAAATATCTAAAGATGATTATTCAGTTTGATATATATTATTGGTTGATAATACTTTTTCCAAAATATTTTTTTTTAGATTTATATGTTTTTTTACGGTATATGTTTTTACACAGTATTACAACCAATTTGACAACGTAAACTAATACAATTTTCAAATAATATTGAAACTAAAATTCACGTGTTTACATCCATTTTAACTTTTTTTTTTTTTTTTTAGAGAAAAAATATTGTAAGGTTTTATCATTGAAGAATATTATCTTACTATGAGTAAAGCAATAAACAACTTAATGATTCAGTATGCTTGAAAACAACATTCACTGTACTTAATAGTACAGATGTTTAGTAATAAATAAATGCTCGAAATAATTGCCCTAGACTTTAATACATTTGAGATTCCTGTCAAAGTTGAAATTATACAGCGTAATATATTATCGGAAACATCACCCAGATACCCCCGTATATCATATTATCCTCGTTTAAATTGGATGAATAATAAGGATAAAACGATACACGGGAGCACTTGAATGATGTTTCTGAACGCAGCTCAACTGTAATATGAACTGAATATTTCATCGAATATTTGATTTTATTCTTCAAAGAAACGAAGATATTTTAGATAATAAAGATCAATATGTATATTTTATATACATATATATGTATATCTATATCAATGTATGAAAATATACATATATATATATAATTGTTACTAAACATAACAAATTATGAAAATGGAAATTGTGTTTTTTCAATTAAAGCTATTTTTTTTTATTATATTTTGCATATAATTATTTTTAAAAAATTTATTGAATATGTTAGTGACTAATGTAGTTAATTTATGTTATTATTATTAATCATCTCTAAGCGAATATGTAAAATAAGGGCGGAGATAAGAATTGATTATGTGATTAAAATTTATTCTAATAATCCTTAGATTTTATTCTTATATTTTATTGCTATTTTTTGTTTTTTGTGAGGTCTTTTTTTGCACTTATTTTATTTAAAGCTTTGAAAAACATAAAATAATGCTAAAATATTAATATTTTGTTTACAAATATTACTAAAAAACAAACATTATTTTTGTGAGAAATATTAAAACAATTTACCAATATGGTTTATAAATTAATATAAAGATAGCCATATTCACACATAGAGTTATATAAAATTGGCAAGATATTACGTATTAATTATTTAAGTATAGTTTTAAAAAAATAATAATTTTTTATGATGAATGCGTGTCATTCACTTCAGCTCGTGAAAAATATTTATTGCACATTTTTAAATTTTTTCCTTAGAAGTGTTAGTGTTAATATTTGCACTAACTTTTTGTTATTTTATGAACTAATGTATATGAAGTTTTATTTAGATTGTAATAAGTGTGAATTACTGATAAAATAATTTTTCGTGTGTGGAATGAGTTTTTATTCTGTTATGACTTGAAACATATAAACTACTTGAAGCATATGTGATTTTCATATAATACTTATGTCATACAAAATAAGTACAGACTATAGGTTGTGTATGTATGGTGTGCGCATATGTATAGTTGCACGAGGAGAAGAGGTAGGAAGACAGGTGGGTAGACGGCTAGCTGCCGGATTACACCACTCAGGAGATGGTGCTCGTATTGCCCTCGCCGCTGATCAAGAAGACAGTCCACTTCAGTCTAAGCGTTCTAGTAGGTTTTTTCGATTCTAAAGCTCTACTATCTTCGATGTGTTCGTCATTGTTGTTTTCCTATTATAGCTTTTTTATTGCTTTACAGCTTTTGTCTTTCGCTTTATTTTCAGCCCTTGCAGATCGTACCTGCCAGGATGTCAATTGCGCATTAGACAAATTTTTCACTTATTTTCACAATTATTTGCACTTGGATTTATCAAGTGTTTTTAGCACTAAGCTATACATATCTTTTGCAATGCAATACTGCATATTTATATTACGTGACAAATTATGATAATTATCTATTGCACTAAAAATTTTAACGCTTAAGATTGACGCTTGAAAAGTTTGCATTTTATATAATTACTATTACATAAAAAAAGCATGAACTTGATGAGTTATGTTCCGATAATATATTACGCTGTATAATTTTATAATTTATATACAATATTCACGAATAAGTGTTATAAACACAACATAAAAAAATATTTTCAAGTTTCTAAAGCATAAATTTCTTAAAAGTAGGAAAAGTAGTTTACAAATATCATTTCTCTGCTCACAAAAATTGTGTTGCAAATATTTTATATGTTTTGTTTTATGTTTTTAAATTGTATATTTTTTTTTATAATACTTTATGTTTTGCATATTACAATATGTTATGTTTATGTTCTAGGCTTTAAATAGTTAATTAGAAAATAAATAAGATGTTCTGTTTATAAATTTAATCAAGAAAGAATTTCTCATCAATAATATTAAAGAATGATTTTGAAAAAAAGTGAAGCAAAATTAAATTTTGTGTGTTCATATAGAATATGTTATATTCAAACAGGTAATTTACTTGACTTATGAAAACAGTTAAAAAATAATGAAAGATATGTAACAGTTAAAAAATAATTTAAAAGATATGTATAGGTCGTTTTATTTATCGTATCTAGAATATTAATGGAATGAAATATCTAATATTATTGAAGGGAACTTTTTTATATCTTAACATTTAGTCATATTTATTCTAAATCACATATTACTTTTCAAGCGTTTCCTGTAAGTTAACAAAATCAATAATTTTAGTAATCTAAAAAAATTTGATTTCTTATAATTTTGTGTTAATTTCAATTAAAGAACTATATCTATGTAGGATGTATACTAAGTACGTTAAAAGATATTAAAAGATGATTCCTTACACAAATTCAAGACAAAAACTTCATATAACGATATGGACAGAAATGGCTTAATTTTCAAAAAAATAAATAATAAAATATATCAAGAAATTTTATTTTTTTCAAAAATCTCGAAAACTATTCAAGTTATTTTTATGATACTATAAACAGCATCTTCAAAATAACTTGAATATATATTATGCAAAGTAATTTCATCAAAATATAATAATTCGAGTGATTTTTGAAATTTAAAAAAAAACAAAATTTTTTCTTCAATTTTGACACTTTTATCTTTGAAACTAAGTCATGTTAGACATGAAGTTTTTGAATTTGTGAGAATTATTCCTTAAATCTTTTAGTCTACTTAATCTACTTTTAGAACTTAAGTTTTTTATAAATAATGTTTTTATGTTCAAATTATGCAACAATTGGTTACTTGTAACATTACTATGAATGTTTTCCAACAACATACACAGATGATACAATATAACACTGTCTTACACAAAATATTCCAACTGTGACACAGTGTTATACTACTCGACACTAAAAGCTGAATATGAGCGTAAAACACATTAATATTATCACTTTTCAAAAAAATGTTACACTGTGAAATTAAATTACGTTCAACAAATATCTTACATAGTAGAACACACAGTGTAATATTCTGTATCTTAGCTGGAAGCTAACAGCCTATTTATAATATTATAATTACAAATGATAGAATAATTTACAGCACTTTTGCACTCAAGATTGTTTAAGCTACACAATGGTACTTAATCGAATATTTATAAACCGTAAATTTATTATACTTAATATAAATATTTTTTTATAGGTGTTATATCCTCCGATGAGTTACCAGCTGGTTTTGATCAAGAACAGTCCACTTTCATTGAGAAACTTGGAGCAGGTACTGACAAATTTTTGCAAGAATTTTTCTGCAAATGGGGAACAGGTAATATAATTTAAATTTTATAATGTAATTTACATAAAATTAGATTATGTCATTATTATGTTGTTTCATATTTGCCCACAATGACTAATATTCTTTTACAGTTTGCGCTTCTCGACCTTGGTTAATACTTTTCCTTGGCTTCTTACTGATTGTTGGCTTGGGACATGGAATAAAATACATGAAAGTTACTACAGATCCTGTGGAATTGTGGGCATCTCCGCATTCTCGATCGCGCATTGAGAGGGAATATTTTGATAAACACTTTGAACCTTTTTATCGAAATGAACAAATTATTATCACTTCTGTTGGCTTACCGAATGTATGTATTACTAAAATATATTAGAGTATCTTAAGTTTATTTTTGCATATATAAAAATTAAATTTTTAATATATATCTACAAAATAAGAAAAGCAGTAATATAATTGTTCCTTATAGAAATAGATTATATGTGTATTAACTTCGATTCATTATATTTTGTAATTCTTTATGTTATATAATTGTTTAATGTTTATTACAGGTTGTACACAACACATCCAACGGACCAATTGTATTTGGTCCCGTGTTTAATGATACTTTTCTAAAAACAATCTTTGAATTGCAAGAAGGTATTAAAAGTATAATTACTCCTAACAACTACACATTAGCAGACATATGTTTCGCTCCTTTAACTGGACCATTTACTGGCCCAACGACTGTCTCGCATTGTACTATTCAAAGTATTTGGGGTTACTGGCAAGACGATTTAAAAAAGTTTGAAAACTCAGAAGAAGAAGGGAATTATACAGTGAATTATTTGGATCATTTTAGAGTTTGTTCACAGTAAGTAATAAAAAGATTATAATATTATATATTTATTTTAACTCTTTTTTTCTGAAATATGGATTTTCGAAACAAGTTACTTATCCTCATATTCTCTCACTGTCAATCCTTAACTCTCTTCGATCAATCTTGAATGAAATGCAAACATGTAATGAGGATTAGAAACATATTGACTCTTACGAAATCATATATCATGTTGTATTCATTTAAGGTAAACTTTCCAACTAACACATAATTTATTATTATTAATCTCAAATGCTCTTTTTATTACAATATTATAATTTAGTTATATTTAAAAATTACAATTAAATTATAATATTATATT
>NW_017259243.1:1725906-1728065 GCF_001594045.1 Atta colombica | reverse complement strand
TGTGTATAACAATATTCTTTTTTAAATTTATATTATATTATTTATATTATATTTATATATTTTTGTTTCTCAGAAATGCATATAATCCCGAATGTCTCGCACTTTACGGCGGCCCGGTCGAGCCAGCAATTGCAGTGGGTGGATTTTTGTCTCCGGGACAAGATCTTCATAACCCATCATATGAAAAGGCAACCGCCATAATCCTTACTCTTCTTGTAAACAATTATCACAATAAAGCCAGACTATTACCCGCTATGGAATGGGAAGAAAGGTAAATTTATACGAAAGTTCTTTATCTCTGTATTCAAATAAGATTATACTATATATCGTTTATACTATATATTATCGTTTGTACTATATATATCGATTATACTCGTAATCATTCAATTTCAGTTTTATTAACTTCATGAAAAATTGGACAGCAACAAGAAAACCGGCATTTATGGACATAGCGTTCACATCCGAGCGTTCTATTGAAGATGAACTGAATCGTGAATCTCAATCGGACATTGTGACTATTCTAGTATCATACATTATTATGTTTGGATATATTGCAGTGTCTCTTGGCCAAATTAGATCCTGTGCTCGTCTTTTGGTAAGAATTTATGTTATGTTACATGCTTAATCTTAATTTTACGTCTTATTTAATATTGTACATTTAATCCATTAATTTTTTTAGCACGATTCTAAGATTACTCTTGGACTTGGAGGTGTACTCATAGTGCTAGCATCTGTAATTTGTTCAGTTGGATTGTTCGGCTTTATTGGTATACCAGCTACATTGATCATTATCGAAGTCATTCCATTCTTGGTATTAGCAGTGGGAGTAGATAATATCTTTATTCTCGTTCAAACTCATCAAAGGGAAGGTAGACGTCCAAATGAATCAATTCCGGAACACATTGGCCGTACGTTGGGTCAAGTTGGCCCTAGTATGTTACTTACAAGTGTATCGGAAAGCTGTTGCTTTTTCCTTGGTATGTGGTAACAGAAAATATATACGCGGAGGAAATAAAAAAAAATAAATGGAAAAGAAAATAAAAATTATTTTTTATTTAAAAATAAACCGTTACAATTAAGATTTTTTTTTGTTTACAGGTGGTCTTTCCGATATGCCTGCCGTAAAAGCGTTTGCTCTTTATGCTGGAATGGCATTATTAGTGGACTTCATATTACAAATTACATGTTTCGTCAGTCTTTTAGCACTTGATACGATTCGGCACGCAGTATGTATAAAAATTTTATGTTAATATATATAATGAATTTTAATTCATACGAAATTTTTATCTACAAAACTTTATAGAGATTTACTTTTCATTACTATTTTATTTTCTTCCCTTTTCTCCTCTCTCTTTTGTTTATTTTAGACGTTAGATGCATATGGGGAGACGTCTACTATTAGCGCTATTTGTGCTATCCTATCTTCATCATTTGTTAGACATAAAACAAGAGTAGAATGATATAAATAATGCTAATAGCGTCTCCCTAAACATATCCTTTATATTCATGATCATATTAAATGCATAAAGTCTTTTTATAATTTCAGAATAACAGGTTAGATGTATGCTGCTTTATTCGCTCTAAGCGTGATGATGGAGAAGAAGTAGTAGATGGAATGTTGTATAAAATTTTCAAAGTCGCATATGTCCCGCTGTTACTGCAAAAATGGGTTCGCGCGACCGTAATGATTGTATTTTTCGGTTGGCTCTGTAGCAGTATTGCCGTAATACCACATATTGAAATCGGCCTTGATCAAGAACTTTCTATGCCCGAAGATAGTTTTGTCCTTAAATATTTCAAAGTATGTTGTAATCATTAGAATATAAACGTTGAGCTAAATACGAATTATATTTAATAATTATTAAAATTTATTAATTATTAAAAAATTGAAATTCTTGCTTTTTTCAGTTTTTAAATAATTACTTATCTATCGGGCCGCCAATGTATTTTGTCGTCAAAGATGGCCTAAATTATTCAAATACGAAAATGCAAAACTTAGTGTGTGGTGGACAATATTGTAATAGTGATTCAGTATTGACACAAATATTTACAGCATCTAAACAATCAAATAGGTATATTACAACACGAAATAGAAAGTTTTATGAATAAATCTATTTTGTTTAGTCGTCTTTAGATGTTGAAATATTTTTAATTTTTTT
>NW_017259243.1:1724769-1725806 GCF_001594045.1 Atta colombica | reverse complement strand
TTTTTTTTTTTTTTTTTTTAGAACTTATATAGCTAAGCCTGCTTCGTCTTGGATGGATGATTATATCGATTGGTCGGGATTGGCCAGTTGTTGTAAATATTTTCCTAAGAACAATTCATTCTGTCCACATACTGGTATATATTTTTCTTTATATACTTAATATCGCATATATTATACTTTCATGTATAAATATTTTTTTACAATAATAAATGAACTTATTTCAATTCAATTGATTTACGTATTTTCGGTTTACAGGTCGACAATGTTCTGTTTGCAATATTACTTTGAATGAATATAACAGACCAGTGCCCGTTGACTTTAACAAATATGTATCATTCTTTCTGCAAGACAATCCCGACGAAACTTGTGCTAAAGGAGGTCACGCAGCTTATGGACACGGTGTGAATTATATTACTGATCCTACAACAGGAATGTCAACAGTCGGTGCTTCATATTTCATGGCTTATCACACTATCCTCAAGACTTCAGCTGATTATTTTGAATCGATGAGAGCAGCCAGAGTAGTAGCGGCGAACATAACCAACATGCTCAATTATAACTTGAAAGGGCATAATGAAAACACTACTGTAGAAGTTTTTCCCTACAGTGTTTTCTACGTATTTTATGAGCAGTATCTAACTATGTGGCCTGACACATTGCAGAGTATAGGAATCTCATTGCTAGCTATATTTGTGGTTACTTTCTTATTAATGGGTTTAGATATCTTCTCATCACTCGTGGTTCTAATTACAATCACAATGATTGTCATTAATATTGGTGGTCTGATGTATTGGTGGCACATAACTTTGAATGCCGTGTCTTTAGTAAATCTTGTTATGGTAAGTTGATCATTGTAAAATTAGTATATTTAATTTATATTTACATATACATGGATTTGTTTATTGTTAGTATCTGGGCATTTTTCAGTTATATATTTAAAAATTGATATTTAATATGGAACATATTGAAATGAAACAATAAAATGTTTATTTTTTAATATAAATTAAATTTTAATATAAAGTAAATTTTTTAATATT
>NW_017259243.1:1722157-1724731 GCF_001594045.1 Atta colombica | reverse complement strand
ATATATCTGTTTTTACATAGTATATACTACATTTTTATAGTATAATAATATTAACATATTAATATACTACAAAATTAAGAAAAGGCATTCAAATTACATAACAATTGTTGAAAAATGTATTATCCATTACTAATTTGTATTACAGGCAGTTGGTATAGCTGTCGAGTTTTGCAGTCATCTAGTACATTCATTCTCCGTGTCAGTTCAAGCAACTAGAGTTGAAAGAGTCGCAGATGCATTGACAAATATGGGGAGTTCAGTATTCAGTGGAATCACGCTAACAAAGTTTGGTGGCATTATAGTATTGGGCTTTGCAAAGAGTCAAATTTTCCAGGTTGATTTTTTTTTTACTATATACTGCTGAATAAAACACCAATTATTTAATAATCCAAATTGCCAATTAACGATCAAAAATATGCTCGGCTTTTAGTATTACAATAATAATTTAAAATATTAAACTGTATGTGTGTATACACACACACGCGCGCGCGCACACACACACGCACACAATACAATAAATATATATATATATATGTATATTTATTGTATATTGTATAAAGTAAACTTATGTAAGATTTACCATTTTTAAAATGCAAAAACATTTACTTTAATTTTTGTTATCTTTAATAGTATTATTGGTATATCTTTTCCGTATAGCAGAAAATTGTTTATCTATTATTTCCTTTCAAAATGTTTTTATTATTAAAAAATATTTGGATATAAATATCTACTTACTAAGTTGTGATTACTTATTAATCACAACTTTATTAATCATGATTAATAATAGATAATTGAAGTTCTGCTATTTGTTTGTATTTTACTTGTATAAAAATATTCAGGATTATTCAATTAAGGCTATTTGCAGGTGTTTTACTTCAGAATGTATTTGGGTATTGTACTATTTGGAGCAGCACATGGTCTCATCTTTTTGCCAGTACTACTAAGTTATATAGGTAAGAAGACGTCTCATATATGTGTATGTATATATATATATATATATATATATATAAAATTATACTAGCTGTTATGTACATAATTTTTTGTACAGCTATATGCATGCCAGAAAAGTCTGTGTTACATTCTTTGGTAGCTCAAATCTTTTCTGATTCTGTGTGCATCAGCATATACTATATTTATCTTATGCTTGTCCAACTATATGGTGAAAAAAATGTAACTTTAAAAATAAGTTGAATGAAAAGTAGGTACGACATTTTTAAATTAAAGAAATAGATATATGTATAATTTTATGTCTAAAATATTGAAAATAAGGATAAATTCTCGCTTTCTCTATATCTTCTGCATATAAAATATTTATTGCTTCAAATTTCTTCATTTTGGACAACATATATATATATAACTTTCAAAGATTTGATCTGAAATGCAAAATCCAAATGTTTTTTTTTAAATATTTTATTATTATTATTATATTTATTGGGATCTAACAAATAGTTTTTGACATTTTGATTGAAAATGGTTACAATTTTTCTTTTTAAAAAAAGTATTTTGTGTATGTGTATATTTGTTTTTCTAAACTTTTAATTTTATATTAAAATATGTATTCACTTAAATGCACTATTAACGCTTTGTGCATGAACATATTTTACATCAATTTAGATTTTATTGCGGAACACTTGATAGCATAATCTTAAACATCAACGCAGTCTTAAGAATCTCTAAAAACTTTTAGTGCTTTGAGAAGGAAACAGAAGAGTAGAATAGAAATAATTATTTTTATTTATATAGAGATTCACCAGTGTTATATTAATTGAGATTTTATTTCATATCCCTATTGCAAGTGGGAACTTTTTCATATTTATTGCAGCTCAAATTTAATAGAAAGTAACAATGCATTGAGAGATTTTTATGCCAAATCTTTTTACTAATGTTTGCGCGTAATTTTCTTCATTCTGAGAAGAATCGTGTTTTTGTAAATGTACATTTTTTGAGTAATGCGGATTGGCGTCATGGCCCCTGGTGGTTCTAGGCTCACCCATGAACAGAGAGAAATTGGCCAATCACAAAAGAGCGATTTGTGGAAATCTGGACAACGTGCAAGAGACATCATTGAATCATCGTGTAAGCAAACACAATTCTCCTACACCCACTACAACCACACCTACATTCAAAATGCTTGAATGTGACAGATAGGTATGCAGAGCATCTGAATATAAAAACGGAACGCCCACGTTTTGACATGTGGTAAAATTTATTAGTATTTTTTTCTTCTATGTCCAAAATCTGTCATCGTACTTTTTATGTTTATTTTGCACAGATAGATTAACTGAATTAAAATGTTTAATATTGTTGATTTAAACATTATTTTTATTAGCACGTAAATATGCATCCAGAAAGTGCAATTTTTTCTAATGTTACAGATCTCTTATTTTTATTTAAAAATAATAAATTGAAAGAATGAAGTGGTATATTCTTTTTCAATTTTTTTTCTTTTTCAATTATATTAATTTGCGAAACTATATATTCTTTTTTTATACTTATTTTAAAATCACAAAAATCCCTCAAGCACGTTGTTTTAATTTCCTATTCATATGTGGAAACTTTTCGAATTATTATAAT
>NW_017259243.1:1720250-1721586 GCF_001594045.1 Atta colombica | reverse complement strand
TATATATATATATATATATATATATATACATACATAAATAATAAAACTAATCTGAAAAAAGAAATATTTTTCATAAAAAGATCATAATTCATATAAAATTTTATTAAATAACAATTATAATGTTTTTTATAGATTAATTTTATCAGAATGGAATTATATCATATATACATCGGAAATATAGAACACCGATTATACAAGTTTAAAGATGGATAAAGATTATAATTATCTTGTATATTAATTTTTATTAGCTTCTATATTAATTTGTAAAACTTACTTAGAATCTTATTCTAAACTTGTGATTACGATTTTTCTAGTTAATCATGTATTTAATATTTGTATTCGAAATGTTTCTATTTTTTTTTCTAAGTATGGGATGGCTTTTTAGACATATGCTGCTCTAATTTTATTCTATAGTAGTATATATCTATTTAAATGATGTTATTTTTATTGATTATACTTATGTTATTATATATGTGGTATGACAATTCAACTACTACCATTTTTAATGTCTTCAAAAATAAGAGAAAAAACTAGTAAATGTTTGTAATACACAGGAGTAATATTATTATGTGACGGTAATCTTTTTATCATATAGCATATTCTAATAATAAATATTATGCTTCACTTACTTGATTGTAATTCCTTACTTGTATATAAATGAATTGTTATTTAAGTGTTTATAATATAATAAATATATGTTTTAATATATTCCTCAATACATGAACCATCAATTAAGATCTTACAATATTGTAGTACATTTAATATATTTTTATCATATAATCTTCATTAATTTTGAATGACATTCTATTTGTTTTAATAGATATTACAGAATAATTATAAAATTATAAGATTTAATTTATAAAAAGATTTATAAGATTTAATTTATAAAAAGGATGTACTTTTTGGAAAATAATTTAATCTACAATACAAATTTTATCATCGTCTGATACTCTCTTATATATCAAGTACTTTTGTTGTCAAGTAACTTTTGTTTGACAATTTTTTCTTCTAGTCTGACACTTTTGAAGATATTAAAAGATGAATAGTATATATAGATTTTGTTTTACTTTATATACATACATTATACATATGTTAAAACTATTGCGCATGTTTTTGTCTATCGTTGTTTAGACAACATATCTTAATACTTAAAAAATATAGTGCATATGTAATGTATTTTCTATAATATGACCATAAATATATGTTGCATAATATGCAATTATGTATATGTATCGCAACATATGTAAATATATAAGATTGCATCGACTGATAATTGAATAGTGTTTTTAAAATTTTATAATCAGATTTCTAAAAAATAATAGTAGATTGTACTGCT
>NW_017259243.1:1711599-1720150 GCF_001594045.1 Atta colombica | reverse complement strand
ATATATATGTATATATAGTATATAGGATCACTTTTATGTGGTTCTAATTTGCAATTTTATCTTTTTATCTATGTAATGTTTTATAAATTATTTTTAAATTACATATTAAAATTTCCTCTATATCTGTTTAGGGTTGATCTGTTATTTAAAATGATCATAACATTTTTTAAATGTTTTTATTTTATAAAATTTTTGTTTTATTTTGGTAAATGGATATTATATTTGTCAATACATTGCATCTTTTTATTTATCATAATATAATATTTATTTATCATACTATAAAAATATAATGAATGTGAAAATTAGAATAATAATAATAACATGAATAATGAAATGTAATTGTAAAAAGATATTAAAAGATTTAAATACGTAAATTACATAAGTAATCAAAGACATAAATTAAATAAATGTTTATATAAACTTATAATATTTAACTGTTTCGTAATGTCATAATTTGAAACTAAAGCTTACTTTTTTCTATATGCTACATTAAAAAAAATTTTATATTATTTTAACAAAATGCAATATAATAAGCAATGGAAAACTTTTTTTAAAGTCTTAATTTTTTGTAGCAAACATAATTATTTTTAATACGGTTGTGTACTGAAATTCATTTTCAATGTATATTGGCAAATACAATATGTATTTTGATTTATATATAGCTTATGTCAATATCTAAAAAAATAAGGAAAAATTTTTTAAAGAATTTCTCGAAATTTTAAAATATTATATATGTTATATTTTATAAATAGTAGCGTCACAAACTTATTACTTGAAGAAATGTTTGAAGAATTAATATTTTTTACACAAATACGAATATACTCGTTATTGCATGAAATATATTTGTTGTAATTAATAAATTGCTTCTTGTACGTATTGTACGAAATAAAAATAGAAATGTTACAAACACATAGAAATGTTAGAAAATTATACTTACGCAAAAAGAAGTAAGTTGTATACATCAGTGTAACACATAGCAACACAATCTTGACTATACGATTTCAATAGAATCACACAGTGCGATGGGAGATGATTGTGCTGGAAGGGGAGATTTAAAATAATACTTAAAGTATGCTTTTATGTTTTTTTTTTTTTTTTTTTTTTCAGGCGTGATGTCGCGCCGAAGGCGTGGAAGAGCCCGCGAATTCGCGAGCGGAAGCGAAACTAGGCGTCACAAACGTGACAAGCCGGATTCTCCTCTACTCCAAAACGACAACCAACAACGCGCGTCCACTTCCTACGCCAGTGTGAACTCCATTGATGTGACTGATCACCATGTAACATTCTAACGAAGAATTGATCATTGCCGATTTAATCGAATGCAATTTTTGTACTTAGAAGGACTGAAATTAATCTACTAAATAAGTTATCAATAGAATCTGTTATCTTGAGCCGAGAGAGATTCACAAGTTCATCTCTCCTCCGAAATACAGAAAGTTTAATACGAATTATTTCTACAAATTCTTCGAGACTGGTGAACATGTCCATCTACGTTCATATCTGGCATTATATTTTAGCGGTAAATAAATTTGTTTAGCGGTAAATAATTCTAGGTCTTCGTCATTTTTAATGTATTTATTTCAAGAAAGGTTTTCTTTTTTTTTTTTAACTTAATATTAGATTCTCTCACAGACTGTATTCAAAATTAAATTATGTTTCGCAATCGCGAACGCTTAATCACGCGTGATCGATTTTATGTAGAATATAATTGCTCTAGAACGAAGAATTTTTTCTTATTACTTATTAAGTAAATTTGTCAATAATAGTATAAAAAACGTGATGGATATATAATATAAAATGCATTTTCCTATTTTTAATGCATTTCGCAATTGTGACATGAATCCTTTTTCTGATATCGATATTCAATTATCACTTATGTAGATATAATATAAAGAATTCGTTCACGATACGTTTTTGACTGTACCGATAATTTCACTGAATCGGTGCAAATCAATCTAAATCTGAACGATTTGTTTTACCGAATCCCATATATAGTTTATAGTGACAAAACCGAGTGTTCGATTCGATAATTTTCTCACATACTATATAATCTTAAACGTGTAAACGTTCCTATATAAAAAATGTATTGCCACTGTAGAGCATGACAAAAAACTGATCCGGCAGAACGACCGATTCGGCAAACAACCGTAATGTGTGAATAAGTAAGCTCTAAAAGTATTGAACAGTTGAGAAATAAATCTAAATCTAAGAAGTTGATATTTCTAAAATAATAGTTTATTTTAGCGATAATATCAAAAATAGTACTGAACTTCAGGATTTCGTATAGTTAGAATTATAATAAACCCTTCGTAGCACATAGTGAGTGAATTCGCATCAGCATTTTTTATAGCTAATTAGTTCTAAAACGAATTCTATAGTTTAAATTCAAACAAGAATGATTGAACAGATGACACAATGATTAAAGATGGTCAGAAGAGTTTGTTTGATAGCGCCGAAACATTTGTCAATTTTATTATACATTACTAAATATACATTACTAAATATACTCAACTCTTTTATACATAGTAGTACTCTGAAAACACGATTTCGATATATGGTGCAAAAATTGCGACAATCCTATAACACGATATTCTTGTAACACAATTTCCATATAGCTTAATAAACTTGGATAATTCTTATATTTGGCACAACTATTTTCATCACACCGTTTTTATTGAATTATAAAGAAAATTCCCTTATATGACATTACAAGAACACGATTTCGATAATCATTGATTATTTCATCAATATATTATTCATTTATTCATTTAAAATTATATAAAGATTTTTGTTATCAAATAAAAATAAATTTAGGACATAGAATCAAAACTTGAATATAAAAACATATACATATAATAATACAGACATTCTCGATATTACTTCTCTAAAAATCTTGATATGGTATAACATAAAATATCTCAAAACAATAAAATATCTTGATGATCTAATCAAATAATAATTACGTTTCGGCTTCTTGATCGAGCCATCTTCAGATTTAATATAATAGCAGTTGTAATCCGCAATAGACGAAAGTAGAATGAAATGATAAGTAAAAATAAAAAGTTAAGTTAACAATCTCCGATAGATTGTACGTTGACAAACAGAAATTATTCCCAAACAGTTGATCGACTGAATGTTAAAATTTCAATGAAATTTCAATCTGTGAACAATATGAGAAAATTGAAAACAATCCAATCTATACAAACGTCAATCAAAATAAAACTCACATCGTATTGATTACATTATCACAATCCTATAGAAGATGTGTTCCAGAATACTGTTTTGATACATAAGAGATAGAACGAATGACTCGAGTAGCGTGGGGGAAGGGATCTTTACTGAAGTAGTTAGGCAGTTTAAACGGTCGATAGAAATAACTCGTAAATAATATTGTCTCGAAAAATGTCGATAACAGGATTTTTGTTAAGAGTGAGGATTCCGAGAAACGAGATTAATGGAAAGCAGGATTGGCAAAAGATGTTTTTTTTTTAAATATTTTAAATGTTTTTATACATGCTTTAAACTATATTATAAAAACATGTTCAAAACATATATTAAAAACATTAATTAAGCATGTTTTAAACAGTAATTATGTTTAAAATATGATTTTTTTTCCTGACGGAGTCATTTGCGAGTTTTTCTAAAGTTCGAACGCATACTAAAGTTTATCTTTAATTATTACATTATTACTCTAAGAGACTAAGAGACTAATACAATTTTAATATATTATCTCTGACATTACGTCACTGAAATGAAGTTATTTCGCACAAGTTTTTCCTTTAAGTTGAAAAAAAATGATAAATTACAGATGCGAATTCGCACCTATGTGCTACGAAAAGTCGTGAAAGATGTGCAAACGAAGAATTAAATCAACTAAATATTTATAATTAAGTAAATTATTCTTATGCCGTCCACATTTAAAATAAAATATAAAAGTTAAGTGAAATTAAATGAACACATAAATCAATGATATCATTGATATTCTTAAAAACGAATGATATTCAAATGATATCTATATCAGGAATCAAGTTTTCAAGTCTTATAACAATTCATAAGTTTCATGGTGAAGTCATTCATCAAAGTCCATTTAATTTGAATCTTATCGAATCATTCATTTTACATCAATACATCTGAAATTATTCTAACTAGACTTTTTATATGATTATCTTTAACTCTAGGATGTAAGAATTCTGTTAATCTTAGTGAATGTTTGATAGTAAGAAATCACAGAATTTATTACATACTGATCATTGGTATGATTACGCGTATGAAAGTGTATATATATTCTCGGCATGAATGTTATGAACCTTCACCATGTTATTTAAGAATTGAATTTTTGTTGTGAAATGTATAATTATCAGTATTGTCGATTAGATTTGAGTACGTTTTGTCTACTTCTTAAGTAAATATTGTCTTGCTTTGTCAAGTTTCAAATTTATAACATTAAGATATTAAATTAAGGCCAGTTAATAATGTGAGTATAGTTTTTGTTCCTTTGTCGCTAGCTTACTATGGATCAATGGGGTACATTATGTCTATATTTAAATCTTTTTCACATTATTTTTATTACATAGCTTTTGAGACTATTTTTTGAAAAATTCTCACAGTTCGCATATCTGATTTTTTGTCTATTTCATATAATTATTAAATTTTCAGACAACATAAATTATCTGACAAGAGGCTCTTTGTTGTTTATATTATAAATATATTATAAATACTTATTATTTGCCGAATCGGCATTCTACGATCTGCATCGTAGTTTAACGCTTTAACTGAGCTATGATAAATCGTTGATGCCCGTTTCTAATAATAGTATACTGATATACGGGGATCTATATTTAATTACTGAACTTGTAAAGCCCATTTGAAAAATCGGTTTTACAAGTATTGTACAAGTTTTGTAATCTTCTTTAATATCGTTGCAAGATTTTTGATCAGAATTGATGAAGACCAGAGAAGAGCTTCTTGTGAAAAAGATATTAAAGACACATACTAAAGACACATATTAAATCTTTAAAATATTTTTTTAAATATCATTTTATGTTTTTGATTGGATTGGTTAAACTTTATATTATTTGTATATAACTATTCAAGAAATAGCTTCCTTTCTGTTGCTTTTTATAAAGCACTCTAACGCTATAGTTAGAAAGCTTGGTAAGAATTCTTGTGATTAGAATTAATAAATATTGGAAAGAAAAAACAGATTAGTAGTCTGTGCATATGGAATTACGCATGGAAAATTGTATCATACTTTGCTATAACGAAAAGTGTATGTTTTTTCATAAAAGAATAAAGCAATAAGATTTGAAAAATAAAAATCTATAAATGTATATACCTATTTGAAACTTTAAATAAATTAGACATATTGTAGAAATGATAAATTATTTATAATATAATAAAAATCACGAAGTGATAAATTATCTCGGCAGAAGTGTCATTGCTTCAAATTAAATAGGGAAATAATCGTCGATGGGATTAAAATACTACCATAAAATGAGGATTACGCATGAATCATTTCTTTTACCTTACATGAATAAGAATAAATTACATATAGGAAATAGACTAAATTACATAGAGCAATATTAAATATACCTTAGAATGTCACGTAACACGGTTTATATATTCATATTTGGAATATCTAAGTTTATTATTGCTGCATGTAATAAGAAATTAAAAGCACTGTGAGTAAATTCAATCACTTTATTTTTAATAATTAGATTATTTGTATATTTATAATTATACATAATGAAGCTCAAATATGAACAAGACTTTTATATGATTATAAATCAGCATTAATAGATATGTTTACATTAAGTTAGAGATGGGGTATCTGTTCACGCCTTACATAGTTGTGACTTCGGGGTAGTTGCTTCTCAATCATTGCAGTTCAATCAAAGTACCGAGTGCTGTTGCGTACTTCCGCCTTCGGAATAGTCTTTTCTCCGAATTGTACACATAGTTTACGCAAAATTTCAATATTTTAACATTTTTGTTTGAAAAAAACTTGAACAACACGCTATACAATAATACTTACTATTATTTATTCTAATATCGTAATAAGTCTCTATACTATAAAAAATTATTGACTGACAATTCAAATAAAAGTGGTTGAAGTTTTTTTACAGTTTTTCACATTATCTGAATTTGCAGATAGATTGTCTGAATTTTTAGCAAGTTGTATAAATATTCTTGATTTCGCCTAAATACTTAGTTATTTTTGCTTTAATTTTTAATAGTCTAAATATATCTATTTTAAATATTTTGAATATTCAGATATTCAAAAATTAAATTTCTATCTACCTGTTATTAAATCTGTCTTTTTATTGCTGAATTGCTGCACTAGTCAGACATTCTAAATTTACTTCTTTCTTTTATGGAAGGATAAAGATAAACTCTAAAAAATGCAATCAGTTCAGGAATGAAGAACAAACTTAATGACGAGTGGAGAAATTCAAATTTAAATGTCCGAATACTTAGACATTTAGAACAGAAACTATTGAATGAATTATAGCTGTTTCAAAAATTTCTATAAAAATAATGTTCTCATGATAAGTATTTTACTTGATCATTACTTCGCTCAAAATATAATTAAAATTTCAATTTTCTTCATAAAATTTTATTAAATTGCTTACAATTAATTTATAGTAAAAGAATAATATTGAGAAGAGACCGACTAAGGAAAGCAGAAAAATTGTAGAGAATATTTACGCATCGGATCATAAAATTATAATCTACCTGAAATTTTAAATAGTTGTTGCTTTCAAATGTCGTTTTTTATTTTTTTAGATATCAATTCTAAATATTTTGAACAGACGCGCCAGTCTTAACTTTCAGAGAAATTTCTTTGATAATTAACTGAATATCTAAAATTACCTTTCAGCCATCTTAATCTAAAAATTCAGATAAAAATGTATTATATTTTTTGACAATTTTAAAAAATATATTATTCAAGATAAAATACTAACATTGATTTGTATTTACACACAAAAAAAATCTCTTTCATATTTGAATCATCCTCGTACATATAGAAACTGTGAAAGAATTGTGATTTTGTATGATCTTTAGTAAGCAAAAACCTCAAAGGAACAAAATATATATGTTGTTATTAATTCTAGCAATCAATTGGTTTAAAATTTGCTTGTTGTATTATATTTGTAATTAAAACTAATTGAGAGGATCGTAAAATATGTATTCAAGTATGTTTTTCTTTGATAAACTTCAGAATAATCTCACATTAAATTGAAACAAATATATTCTATTATTGCAAAGAAATTTGATCACTGATTGATTAGTCATGAATTTATTATGATTTAGCCAAATATTTAGAATAGTAAGGTTTTCGTTGAATGTGGAAGAGAATAGGAATATTACATTCAATTGCTAGATTCCCAATGCGGGGTAGATTTGCCAACTTCATTTAGTGCGCTTGTGGCTGTAAGTTCTCTATATCTAAAATACGACGCTTTCGCTCGATATATGTAACAAATTTTACAATAGTGTCTCTTGTTTGTGTATACATAACAAGAATTAGCAGATAAATTACTAACAATATGTTCTTTAATGTGCTTCTCGATTGAAAGAATCTTTCACGGATTTGAACGTTTTTATCGAGTGTAACTTTTATACTACTTGTCAAGCAGTCTGTACCATTATGAAAGAAAGGAACTCGCTAGATACAAAGTTGTTAATATTTCTCATGTTGTTATTACGATATATGTACTTGCGTGCAGATAAATGTATAAGACATGGAAAAAGAGAAGCTGCGTTAAATCATTAAAAAGTTACAAATCATATTCATAAATATATGTCGTAAAATGTACAAATTTACTATTTTGGCGTGTGTTCGATGTATGAAGTGATACCTTTCGTTAAATTTAATATATACCGTACTGGTCCATTTGAAAAGTTACTAAATAAACAAATAAAGTTAATAAATGATCTTCAATTTATACTGCACCATGTATGACAAAATGCATATCATAGTTTCAATATAAGTAAGAAGTATTGTGAAAAAAAATGAAAAAATATAAGCGTCAAATTAAATTGTAATGATGAATAAACTGAAAAAAGAAGGAAAGAAAATTGTAAGAGAAGTAACTCAAATAGCATACAAAGCGTACTGTGTTGTCACATAAATACAAATAAATTTTCTCCTGTTTATACAATATACTTAACTGCATTATATTATTTCGTTTAATTATATTTCAGGAAATCTGTCTGTGTGTGGCAATTAACATTTTTGCATTGTTCTTACACTCACATATATAATATCGGCCAAAAATTTGTGAATGCACTAGGAATAAATCTAAAAAATCAAAATTAATGAAAAAGTAAACAAATAATAAATTAGGCGAATGGGAATCAGCGTTAAAAAATGCGTTGTTACAAATTGTTTATATACATATATAAAATTTGTTAATAACTTAAAAATATAAGATATATCTATTTTCAAATTTCCACTCAAAAATAATTTTATTTTAATTCATATAGTAGTGTCTTTTTGTTGCAACTCAAAAATATTTAACATGAACTTGACGTTGAGAGTAAAATA
>NW_017259243.1:1701567-1711499 GCF_001594045.1 Atta colombica | reverse complement strand
TGTGTACATATACATATATATATATATATATATATACGCACAAACCGTTATATTAAAAATATTCTACACTTTCGCGTCAAGTTTTTTACGTTATATATATATTGTTGATTTAGATAAAATTATTAAAACAAAAGATACTACGATTTGGATTGAAATAAAATTATCTTTAAGTGGAAATTCGAAAATATACATACATTATTTGGAAATTAAATTAGATTATACAATGTAAATAAATTTTATTTCAATTGGCACAATTTTGTAATATAATTTTTTTTATGAATTTAAAAATACTATCGCTTGAATTGAAATAAGAAGACCTTTGAATAGGAATAAGAAAATTCATTTCACTTGGATTTTTTCAAATTATGCATTACAGTTATTTTTCGAGGAGCGCATATTTGAAGCTTTTTTTATCCTTTTTTTTTAACTTTTTATAATAAAGATTGACATCGTTTCAACTGAGTATCTCAGTTATGACTCTTGTCCTATTGGCCCAAAAAGATAGATTGCTGGACAATTATCATCAGGGTTACCGAGAAATTGCGCATATAATTCTTGATAACGTGATAAGTTCAATCCACCGCGTCTTCTGTCATCATCCTGTTAACGTAATGAAGTACTACTTTAAAACAATCGTTCTTTTAATTTTTAAT
This sequence comes from Atta colombica, assembly GCF_001594045.1. Taxonomy (NCBI): domain Eukaryota; kingdom Metazoa; phylum Arthropoda; class Insecta; order Hymenoptera; family Formicidae; genus Atta; species Atta colombica. Next base: position 1,710,846 of record NW_017259243.1, on the reverse strand, counting down.
TGATATATGCACATCTCATGAAAAGGTATACGATTATATTGAATCTTTCAGAATTTTATTGAATTTTGAACAATTGCATGGAATGGAGAGAAAATAAATATTTTAATGAAATAATAATTGCAGTAGCGTAATTTTTTTATTATTGCGTATCTTTGATTTCCAATAAAATAAAAAATTACGTATCTTTTATTGGAATGTACTTGACTTAATACATTTTAAAAATTGCCGCCCAGTAAATACAAATTACCGCTTTGTAACATTAATTCTTTAAAGTAACAGAAATTGGTTTATTCATAAAAATTTAAGAGAGTGTAAAAAAAGGAATTTAATGGAATTTTCATTCTTATTTTATTAAATAGTCAAGTTATTTCACTTACATTTAAAAGACTTTGATAAGCTTTATCAAGGATGTCTACATTATCCACAGCAATCCTTGAAGCACAATCATATCGAAATTCTTCAGCTCCAATTACGCCGTCCTCTGGAACAGACATTAAAAATTATTTCACATAATAATTTCGATTAACAATTTCTTCTATTGATCTAATTTTATAGAAAGAAATTATAATTTATTAATTACAATACTATTCTACACAATGGTCGATATACATATATGATCCGTGTTTTTATATTTAAAGACCAATTACAGAATCACTATTAGCATATTTTAAGATATTACTTAAGACTGTCTTGAGAATGAATTATGAATTATGAATCGGCCAACGTTTTCTTTACGTTTATAATACAGTACCATTTATGTCAAGTATTTTGAAGTGACTATCAATGAACATCTTCATAGCTTGAGGAAAATCGTTATAAGAACGACCAACACAGCTACTTTGCATAGCCTTTTTAAATTCGTCTGTCGTTACAACGTCGTTCTGGAAAAGAAATAATACAAATAAATGATAATCTTTATTTTAATATATTATAAAAGATTAAATTTTTTATTCTTTATTAAATACTTATATACTTTTATTCTCTATTATAGATATACCAACAATTATACGAATCAAAGTTTGGAAAAGAATTTTAATTAGACGCTCATCGTGTAATGTAATAAGTTCCAGATTTAAATTTTAGATAATATTTTTCACAATAGTGATATACCTTATCAAAATCTGCCAGATCAGCTATTTCGTCCCATAAAGAGAGCATGATATGAAGATTTTCTTGGTATCGACTGTAATTAAATTCGCCTTTGCCTTCGATGATTGTCATTCTTAATGCCATGCACTCGAAATCATGCTTGTCCAAATATCCGTTGTTATCAATATCTGTAGTTATACAAGATATTCTTTTCACTAAAGGCACTTATTTTAAACTGTTAGATTTTATTTACGAACAGAAATCTTTCATTTTTATATTTCTTATTATATTTGTACTGTTGAATATTGCCTGATTAATTTATAGTCGATTTTTTCTTATTTAACTTTTTTTTTATTAAACTGCTTATATGTTCCTATCCCAGTAAAAACACCAACAATATCTATGTTATTTCACACTCAACAATATAAATATAATATAAAATGTTATACATAACAATTATATTATTAAGTGTAAAATTATAACATTATGTTGCTGTTGATTATTTACTGAGATATTATATTTTAAATGACAATCAATGTTTAATTTTTTTAACAAATTAAAATAATTGCTCAATAATAGTAGAACAGGTATAACAAAAAATTTCTGGCATTTTTTACATATTATATACAAAGAATCGATTTTTTCCTACTCAACAAGAGCATTGTTTATCATTATTTTAACGATTTCTTTTAAAGATTATTTTAAATTTTAGAATTTTTAATTAACTTAATATGATATAATTTTCTTGTTATTTTTTAGTTCCTTTGTGTACAAAATTATATTATTTAGATAAGTTATCGAAAAGTATGTATTTTTTATACATAAAAAAATTTTGTATACTTTTTGTATGTATATAATATACATTAATATACATAATATACATTATATATATAAATTATATAAAATATAAAACATTTTGCATAGAATATTCAGTCAAAGTTTTAATGATTTTTGTACATAGAATTAAAATAATCAATTGATGATTTTATCTTTTTTATATATAAAAATCACATAATCTTTTTATAATAACTCTTTTTGTCTGTATAAAGAAATATATATGTATATTAATAATAAATAACAATAACAAAATAAAACAATCAAATTTTTATTAAAAAATCACATATATTTCTACTACTTAAAAGATTTTCAAAAAGAAAGATATTTTTCTTTTAATTATATGGTTATATTTCATATTTAAAAAAATAACAAAAAAATTATATTTTACATTTTCTTCCTTAGCGCTTTTATTGTCTTATGTTTAACACTTATGTGAGACACTTCTTATATACACATACTATTATACTAATTATACTACTATACCAATTACCATGCCACGAAATTTACACACAAGAGGGAACACACGAGATATGTAAGACAATGCAAGGGGATGCATTTGCTGCACGATGCAATGCGTATTTACACAGAGGAGATATTTCATTAATTAATAAAATAAAAAATATTGATTTACTTTTTATTATACAAATTTTCTAATTTTGTCTTACAAAACAAAGCTTTATATATGAAAGAAATTTATTTATTTTATACTTTTATTTATTTTTGCATAAGAAGTCACTATTTACTTCTAATTTTCGATATTTCATAATTTCGTAGCGTGTTTATGCGCTGCCTCTTCATTTAATCACATTGTCTTTCTAATTGTTGTCCTCCTCTGCTTGAAACTATCTCGACCACCCTTGCAATATCCACCGCATCTACTAACCATACAGAAATTTCACTATGAAATTAACGCGATTATCCCAGCTGTATGCCATCGCGATAATCTCTCTCTATAGTTTCCTTCACGAGATGTAAAATTCTTTGTTCTTCCGAACCGCGTACGAGGAGCTTTCTCGCCGGTCAAAACGTACGCAATGAAATTTACACGCGGAAAGCACGTCCGGCGCGAAGAAATTGATTCTCGAGGATGGTGGTTTTACACTGAACGCGGCCAGAGTCTTGCCGGGTCTAAACTTAGGCTATCCCCTCTGAGCGAAGGGTACGAAGGCCGTGAAGCGCTGTACGGGACAGGAACTCAAACAGTGGTAGTATTGCAGACAATAATAACAATAATAACAACGTCGCTGAAATTTATATCATATATGTTATATTTATATCCATCAAACTTGTTTCCTGTAGAACCTCAAGTTCATTCATCTCTCAGCTGCTCCGCACTACCCATTTCTCCATAAAAGCGCTCTCGTCTATTTAAACATTACTTGCGAGTAACATTCATTAATTTGTTTATAATATAATATCGTATGCACTTTTTTAATAGTCAAATAAGATCTGCCCAATTTATTAACAAATGCAATTATTATTTACTGCTATTATTCTTATTAAATTGTATATATCTATCTCTTTTGTTTTAAATGTGAAAAGAAAGAGTTGCTAAAACTAATAATAAATTCTTTGATTTAAAGGATCGGTTAATGATCGTTTCGTTCGCATTGTCAACATATAGTGTCCATACTTGTGCTCTCTTGCACACTTTGTTTCTTTATTTCTTTACTTCTTAACGTCATAATAAAATATATAATTTTATGGATACAATTTTTTTTTAATTTTTTTTAATTTTAAATAATTCTCGATGTAATCGCGCGATAAACATGCAGAAATATAGTTTTTTTAATGAAATTAGAAAAATCAATGACAGTTTTATTCTTTCTTCTCTCTCTCAACTCTTTTGAAAATTATTTATTGTTGAGTTGATTATTTATTGTTGTCTAACAATATTAGAAAACTCATATGTTTTCCAATTGTAATAAGAGGAAAAATTATCTATTATCTATGCTTCTCTCATTTGCATCATATAAGTCGCGAAATATTTGAAGCTGTTCTATTTCCTCCATTCTAGTTCTTGTTGACCGTCGCAAACCTAAATTCTAAATAAGCTGGTCTACGGATTAAAAGGGATCCGAATTTAACTGAAGCCCCGCTGAAATCAGACTCGACCGAGAACTTTCGTTGTGACTATGTCACGTGTGACATGCTATGAAGAGACATGTACGTTCCACTCAATGCTTGGCAATTATTCCTGAGATGAGACAAAAGAGCTCCAAGAGACAAAATACAATAGGACGATTGCGAAAAAGATAAGAAATAAATACGTGAACAAAATGCAATTTAAAGATAAAGAGAAGAAAAATATTATGTATTCGCTTTGTAATAAACAAAAAATTGAACAAAAGATTATTATTTCAACAAAGAATTATTTAAATAATGATACATTTTAAATAGAAATTTATTGATTAATGTAACAATAGAGATTGGTAACTTTATATTTTGTTTTTGGGAAAATTTCTCACTACATTCTGCCAGCCACTGTTCACTTCGCGACATTATTCTAATTTGAACGGAGGTCAACGAAGCAACGACTATCTTTCGCTGCCACCTCGATTTATCTTCTTGCTCCACGTAAATGTATTTTCGTACATGGTCTGCCCTCGGACACGGTGGATCGTCATAAGATACGCGTGACCACACTCTTTGTTGCTGATAGCGCGTAAATAAGCTCACATGTCAGAATTGGAAGCATTTGTGCATTTCAAAGTGTGGTCGACAAGCCATTACGAATGTTCCGAAGCATTTGATTAACCACTTGGAAGAAAGAATTTTACTAATTAACCAATCAAAAATATTTCGAAGTATTTGTAGCGGCAACTCGATCGCACTCTTAATAATCGTTTTAAGCAATTTCAGTCCAGTAACAAATATATTTTACATTATGATCCAATATATGTAATGATTATGTCTTTATTACTTTCTAAATTTTTTGGAATGGAATCTAACTCAAAAGAGTGAAAATTGAATCAGTCTTAAAAAAAAAATTTCACTCTTCAGTAGAGTAAGATACACTCTAAAAATTTTAGAGACAGTAAAACTAAAACTCTACTATCTAAGAAGTATAATAAGTATAATATAAATCGAGTAAATTGAATTTTAAAGTACAAATTCAGGTATTAATGCGTTTCTATTCGGAGTCTTATTTAATTTTTAATGTATTCTTTATTTTAACATGTTTCTTCAAATACATGATACAATAATACTTGTAATTTAGATTTATTACAAAAGAGATTCTAATTTGCTTTTTTTAGAAGTCCCTTAGTCTCCCAAACAAAAACATTCTTTGGATTATGTATGTACATATGCTCCAATCATGATTTAGTTTGCTAAGATCTTCAAGAATGATTGATGATAGTCGTAATGGCTAAGAAAGTAAATTCTTGGCAACATAACAATTTTATATAAAATCCAAATGTGTTGTTAGTTTTCATTCTTGTCTTCATTATCTGTGTAAATAATATACTAATAACGATCACATGAAAGGAGAAAGGTATATAGTGGATTTTTTTCATAATTTTGAATTACATATGGTAAGAAGACAATTGCAAATCGCATAAATAATTTCATTTTTTTTTGTTCAAATTTAAATAGATTTTACGAGAACTTAATGTTGTCTTCACAATTTTTTATCGTTCGAGATTAGATTTTCATAACTAGCATGCGTCACATGTTTAACTTGCATTCATCGATGTTATTAGATAATAAAAATGTAAAGTTTTATTATCTATTTACATAACTAAAACTCGATTTGCACAAATCATATATAATCATAAAGATTATATATATATATATATATAATCTTTATGATATATATAATCTTTATGATTATATATGATTTGTGCAAATCGAGTTTATATATATATATAATTGCATAATATTCCAAAGGCCTTAATTGAAACACCATAAGATTTTTTATCAAAGAGTTATTGTTTTTATAAATTAATATAAATTAATATAAAACAATATAATAAATTATTATTTGTTTTTCTCCTAAAAATTCAGAAATTTCTGCACTTTTTTATTAAAGATTAAATTACGTTAATCTAAAATTTTCGTTAATGAATGATTAATTTTATGCTCATCGGAAAGTACATGCTTGTATGATTTGTCACTAATCACTGAAATTTACGAAGACAAATTTTCATCCTTTATAATTGTGATGCATAGATGTGATTGAGATAATCCGTTAGATATGTACATATGCTGCTTCAGAGATATACTTTTAGATTACTTACACAGCAAATTATTGCCAAGTTAAAAGTCACTATAGACTCTTCGCAATTATGCACAATCTTACGGTTATTTGGCAAACAGCCTATCCGGTAATAATTAAAGTAGTCGGCCAGATTCGCTTCCAACTATGTAAACGCAAGAGTGATAAATGCACGATTTATCTTGCGGAGAGATAATTCATTAGTGCGAGTACATCATCGCTTTTCGGAGATGTCTCAATGCCGCATGATTTAATTCGATCTTTATCTAAAATTTATTACACGCGATGAGAGAATCATGTAAAACACTTTTCTTTTATAAACATCAGACGGAAATTACGATCATTATTTCCATGATCAGCTCGCAATCAATTATAGAATATATATACTGTGTACGTGTCATAAATCTCAGTATTTTTCGGAAAGCTTTCAAATAATGTTTAATATTTCATTAGTTATATATTTTAAATTAAATAATATTTTTTTAACACTATATTTGTTTGAAAATAGATTAATATTTTTTGGAAAATATTCTTTATGCACATTTCTTGTAAATATAAATAAAAATTAAATTCATTTAAAGAATAAAAAGATACTTTTCGAATTTTTGACACATGAAAAAAAAGTTTTAATAGAATTTTATCAATATAATACTAATAAATAAAATATAATAATAATAAATTAAACTGAAATCTCCAAAAGAAAAATCATATTTTACTCGATTTACATTTATATACTTACCTACACGCCTCTCTACTTGTTCAAAAATTATATATATATATTAGGTAGAAAAGAAAAAAGAAAAGAAAAAAAAGGAAGTTAATTGATATGACTAATATACCATTATACCGGTTCTTAATTTAATTCTCCAGGCAAATTTTATAAATAATTAACTACTACTTTTATGTTAAAGAATCCGTTAAACTTAATTTCGAGATTCAGTTAGTTTAACGGTTGATATTTTTTTTGAAATTCTTCCAAATATTTGAAAGCTGAGTCCAAATGGTTGCTCAATAATTTATAAATACAACAATTAACTATGTCCAATACTGCGTTTCAATTATTCAGTCTCGGGAAATTAATTTTCTTTTTACTTTGTGCATTATAGACATGAACATAATTTTTACGAACATTTTATTAATTCTTGAATGCTACATATTATAAATTATAAATATAACTGGCAAATAAAAATTTTTATTGCCTTATAAATAATAATTTGATCCTATTAAATTTCTATTTAATAGAAAATCTTACAATATACTAAAATATATTAACATAATTTTATAAAATTTTTGTGTACACACCGTGATTGCAAACTATGTCATTTTGACGTCGACTTTTAAAGCCAGGATATTATCTACAGTCTACAATATGAAACTTAATAATTATAATAGTTTTCTATTCTATTTTTTGCAATAGATATTTTGACTTTGAAGTAATTTATTTATTTAATTATTTGAATAAATGAAAATTTTGGATGATTCTATTCATACGGCGTATCTTAAGTTTTCATATTATTTAAATTAATTATCTAATTATTTAAATTTCTTATTTAAATTTACATTATTATTTAAATTTCCACATCTTAACATTATAATTTCAAACAAAGTCAATTGACGTTAAATTTATTATTCTACAAATGCGACAATGTTTTCTCGATCAAAAACGAAAATGTCAAAACAGAAAGCGTTTTTTAATAATAAGTGATTGTGTGTGAAAATAAAGATTCCTTAAAAAATGATTCTTTATTAAAAAATGATTCTTGTTTTGACATTTTCATTTTTGATATATAAGAAGTTAAAATAACTCCAAAATAATTATTAAAAGTTTTCAATCAATCACGATTTATTTTAATCCCATTTTGACTCTATCATGACCTGTTATTCTGCTTAAGTAAATACTGGAAACGCGGCGATAAATGATGACTCTATATTTTTATCGAATTGATTTCGAATTCATTGAAAAATGTATGATCTAACATTCGTGTGGTGTCCGAAATTGTTATATTGCGATTGTTATTATACTCATTAGAGACGAGTGAAAATAGTCTAGAAGAGATCTGCATCCGATTAAGCGCGATGAAGCAGATACTCATATAAGGCATACTTTCGTAGGCAGCCGTCAGTTTGAAAGTGCGAGCTGTCGCGCGTGGAACCGGTACAAAATACTATAAATCCACGCACAAGAAATCAACATGTGGTTGGGACTTCGTTTTGTGCTGATCACGTTACTCACCGTTTCCGGTGAGTTTCGCAATTTTAGAAGTGTTCGTGAGTGCAAGTCTTTTTCTACATCAAATCAAGCGCCAACCTGTTTATTAAACGTCAATCAAAGTCTCGAAAGCGTTGAATTTAGAATTAGCGTAATATAAAAGTGTTCCATTTCTAACTTATTAACTATAGTGCATTATATGCTACTGTTCAAATAAATATTGAAAATTTTATGAAAGGAATAACTTTCATTCTCTAACATTGAAAACAAACACATTTTATGTATTCTTCTATATAGACTTCTTTGAGTGCTGTGTAAATCTTATCTCTCAAGGCAAACTTATATATTTTTATAAAACGTTAATCTATTAAAAATCGTTTTAGCTCATTATTCCGACGATAGATCCATCCAAATAGCATAAGCTTTTAATTATCCATTCTTTTATTCAACAGTCAAATTTTGTTCATTTTCTGACATATATAGTTTTAGATAATAGCAAAAACTTAAAAAACATTATTTTATTATTACATATTTTATTATAATATATAATAAATTGATGTTATTTAATATAATCGATTTGTTCAATGATCAATATTAAAAGCTATTTATTTTATTATTATTTACATAACATGAGACTAAATAACTCTTACAAAAAAATAATCTAAATTCATTAATTTTAGTAAACTCATTGATTTAAAATATTGGATAATTATAACTTTTATATAAATTTACTTTTATATAAATACATTACAATCAGAATTTGTGCATTATTAGTTTAGTTACTTGCTGAATATACGTGATTTTAGGATAAAATTAAAGAAGCAAAGTGTAAAAAGATATGTGTGAAAATGTTTTACTTAAATAAACAAGAAAATTACTTAAATAAACACTTAGATTTAGAACGTTTAGAATTTTTGAATAAGAG
>NW_017259243.1:1699140-1701467 GCF_001594045.1 Atta colombica | reverse complement strand
AGAGAGAGAGAGAGAGAGAGAGAGAGAGAGAGAGAGAGAGAGAGAGAGAGAGAGAGAGCGGGCAAAAATAACTAAACTCCTTTTTTCATTTATGTCAGTGGAATAAAAAAATAATGTAATATATTTCTATATAAAAAAGGAAATTATTATGGTTAAGTTGCAACATAAAGTAGTAATTTTGACAGTAATATTCTTATTTAATTTAAAAAATTGTTTTTTTTTTTAATAAGAGTGTATTCCTAGATAATATACATGTTGCATAAGATATCTAAAAGATATTTTTTAGATATGTACAATGTGCATGTTATCTGAATTATAGTTAAAGAATGTATATAGTTGAAATACTTCATTTTATCTCTAAAAAAAATACTTCATTTTATCTCTTATAGTTAAAGAATGTATATAGTTGAAATACTTCATTTTATCTCTGTTTTTACATTTATTAATTAAAAAATAATAACATATAAAATTATATCAATGATGTACTACATTTACAAAGTAAAGCATAACGGAACAAAAATAAAAGATAAATATTTTATAGATTTGGAATTTTGGAACTTTAAACAATGATATGTGCCGTAAATTTTATTTCCATTTTTGCATTTCGGGTGAAAACGATGGCGCTAATCGCGATGAGATTTCTCTTCGAACAAGTGTAGTACATCACATGCTACAGATATCCGTTTCTGAACAACCAAATGGAACGTGAAAGTACAGTACGTCTCAAGATAATCTCATAACTATGAGATATTGAAATCGTTTCGATCTTTGATAAAAGAAAGAAATATTAGTCTTCTTAAAAATGATCTTTTTTTATTCATTTTAATAAAAAAGTAAATACTTTTTTCATAAACTTATTTTTCCTGCAGTATGGATTTCTTTTAATTTTTTTGCTTCCAGTCTAAAAATCTCAAAATAATTATTTCTTAAAGCGATGATTTTTATTTTTAATCTCGATTTTATTTTATTTTAAAATATTTAATTTAAAAATCTACTAAGAGTTAAGATCTTTATTTAAGAGAAAAAAAAAACTATATCTTTAACTGTTGCCAAAAAGAAAAACTACATCTTTAAATGTTGTAAAAGAAACTCCAAAGAATACAAACTACAGATTACAAATAATTAAAACGATAAGTTTTATATATATATATATTGCCGTAATAAAATTATTACTAAAAATAAACTAATTTCGTGATTGATACTTTTTTAGCTGTATCATTAATTTCGCGCATGCGTAAACATACGACTGATAAAGTACTTTAAGTGAAAGTTTTAACGCGTACTTTGTAATAATTTTGTTATTACTTACAATTAATTTGTACAAAAAAGACTTATTGATTTTTTAAAATCTGAAAACAAGAAAAATGTGGGTCACACGATTTATACCTCTACATCGTAATATTTTCAGCGAATATCGTGGCGGAGAAAGGAAAATCCGGAGAAGTTCCTTGTATAGACGACAACAAGTTCTATCGTAATCCTAAGGCACCATCGCACAGCATCTGGTCACCTACAGAATGTGCTAAATATTTTCTTTGCTTAGGTAATTACAAATCACATAAAAGAAGAAAATTCATTTAAATTAGCGATTAAGTTTTGTTAATTACTTGTCTAGATCAAAATAAGGGAAAATTGTGCTTTTACAAATTAATTTCGCCGATAAATAAATTTAAACATAATGTTTTGAGATATCTGATCTTATTTCTGTGCGAGTTTACATAAAAACTGCAAAATCAAGACGTTCTTAATGTATAAAGAAAAGAGTATTACTGTCATTATTCATTGTAAAAATAAGTATTTAAATTAAATTTTATTTTTTATATACGTATTTTTGATAAAAGAAAATATTTTGTAATTACGAATACAATTATATAATATTAAAGAATGTTTTACATATAAAAATATACATACTATATCCCTACTAGCACACTTTATCCGGGATATATCCTGAAGACATCGTTAAAATGTTCGAAGGACATACGGATGTCCTAAGGACGTCCCCTGGAAGTGCTGTAAGGGATACATATTATTTTTTTGTTATTATGCTTGTTCTTTTACGTAAATATTTTCACAATTGTTTTTATGCTAAAAAATGTCTTGTTATTGATAATTATTTCTATTACTTATATTATTTATTGTATTTTTATTATTCTTGTGATTTATAAAAATTCTATATAATATGAAATTTAGAGAAAATTTAATTTACATATGTTATCGTTAAATAATATTTCAGATAATGAAGTATTTGAATTCAAATGCTCGCAAGGACTTCTTTTTGATATTTCCAGGCAGATTTGTGATTTCAAGACAAATGTCAATAATTGCGA
>NW_017259243.1:1688762-1699040 GCF_001594045.1 Atta colombica | reverse complement strand
CATGCAAACGAAAGGCTGACAAGCCCTGCGATTACAAATATCGGCAAACTTTATGCCGATTTCTATTCTTAAGAAAGCGATCGAATGTTATACACGCAATACTTTCACCCGGAAAATCATACAAAAGCGACAAGTGTTAATCATTTCTTTGTTTTTGGACATTAAATCTCTCATTAAATCTCTTGGTTCTAATTTGGAACAATTTGTGTTGTTAGTATACTAAATTATGTAATATATATGTCTAAATATTTATTACAAATAACTATTGTAGTCAATGAATGTAAAGTTAATGAATGTTTTAACTTTTATTTCAATTAAAATATACACAACGAACATACGCAATTCTTGTTTTAATTTTTTAGTAAAATTTTAATAAAATTAAAATTCTTTTTGGAAAGATTCATACAGTCTTTACGATGTCTTTGTAGTTTAAAGAAATATAACAAATAACAAAAACTTTTCAGAGTCAAAACAAGTTGTTAAGAACAAGATATTAACAAGTTGATTTATTCATTAAAGTCTAATTCGAATTTTTTTATTTGTTTAAAAGAATATAATTACTATATACCGAATGGTGATGTGAAGTTTTCAAAGTTTCTCGTAGATGCTCAACCAGCAAAACCATTACTCAAGAATGGCGAATGTGATGAGGAAAGTTTGGCTTGCGGAGATGGCACATGTCTTCCTGTTCTTTATTTTTGCGACGGGAGCATCGATTGTCTCGATGGCTCCGATGAAGGCTGGTGTGGTAAGAAATGTGAACAATACGCAAACATATATATTAATCTCTTCATATTTGTATACTAATAGAATTCCTTACTGAGCGTGCAATATTATTTTTCAATGAATATTTTTTTACTTGTAGACAATTTTGTTGCAATAAAAACTCGATATTATTATACAATAAAATTAAATATTCAAATATAAAAGTAATATAAAACGATTGAAAAAGATTTAATTTTATAATTTCCCAAATTAGAACAGACGAATACCTTTCATTTATATATAGTTTTGTTGCGATAAACATTCGACATTACGGTAAAATTAAATATTCAGTTATAGAAAATTTAAAATTAATACAAAACGAAAGAAAAAAATTGAAAGAAAAAAGTTCACACACACACACACACACACACACACACACACACACACACCTTTATATAATTTCCTGAATTACATTATTTTGTAAAATATTTTCGCATCTTTGAAATATTTTTGTTTATAAATTAGAAAACATGAAAAATGACACTTTTATTTTTTAATCATATTATGAAAATAAAATATTTATAATGCACATCATTAATACAAATATTAATGTCTATTGTAGACATACGACATGATATAAATGCCGCACCAGTTTGTGACACAGAAAAATGTCAATTACCAAATTGTTGGTGTTCTGAGGAAGGGACTCGAATTCCAGGAAATCTCACTGCACATGCAATTCCACAAATGATAACAATTACTTTTAATGACGCTGTAAATGCAGAAAATTTTGAACTTTACTCAAGTAAGTTAATAAAAAATTAGTGCCGATTGAATTTGAAATTTATAACTTTTTTCTTTTTTTTTTTTTATTTAAAGATCGGATAAATCTACAATGACCTAAATTAACTGCAGAATTATTCGTGAATAGCTACATTAACATATTAATGCTAATTTTTTCTTTATATCATAATGATATTAAGGATTTCTCAGAGAAAATTATTATACGATTATTTACAGAAATTTTTACGGATGACAGAAAAAATCCTAATGGCTGCCCTATAAAAGGTACTTTCTATATTAGCCATCAATATACGAATTACAGAGATGTGCAATACTTGTGGAACATCGGTCACGAAATAGCCGCACATTCTGTCACGTAAGAGTATTTTATATTTCAAATATAAAAAAGAGAATAAAAAAAATGTAATAAAAAAAATCACTATATATAAAGAATCATTTAATTCAATATGATGCTTTAAAAAATGAATCATTTATTTACTAGACATCGTGGACCGGAAGAATGGTGGTCGAAGAATGCGACGATTGAAGATTGGTTCGATGAGATGGTCGGAATAGCGAATATTATCAAGAAATATGCAGCGGTTCGTATCGGAGAAATCAGAGGTAGAAATCTTATTTTCAGTTTTAAAATTATATTAGAAAGTTTATTGATAGAATTATCATGCATAATATAAACTTAAATTATATAATTTGATTGTAATAAATATCGCATGGGTCTTTTCAATGTAATGTAATTAAAAAAAATTAAATATTTATTATAAAATAATATATGTATGTCGTAGGGATAAGGGCGCCTTTTCTACAGGTCGGATGGAATCGACAGTTTCTGATGATGTCTGAGTTTGGTTACGTTTATGATTCCACAATTGTTGCACCTTTCTCCGATCCACCTTTTTGGCCCTACACACTTGATTACAGGCCGCCGCATCCATGCGTCCATGCAGGTCAACTTTGTCCTACTCGTTCTTATCCAAATATCTGGGAACTACCTTTAAATCAACTTTTAACAAATGTATGAATCACGTGCAACCGAGAAAATTGATTGATAAGTACCATCTAAAAATAAAAAGCTGAGACCATTTCAGTCTAAGATTAATTGTAGGACATTGTGATGAGTAATAATATAAAATTTAATCTTCCTACATGGCGAAAGATCGAATGATTGAAAAATTCTTATAATTAATTTTATGGAATTTTCTTTTCATGCTAGTATCTATCTATTAAATTTAATTTATATTTCACAATGAAAACGATCTAAAAAATTGAAATAGAGAATAATTTTTTTCGAACTTTCGTCCATGACGATCTCTATTTTGTATCTCTTTTTTGTCTTTGTTGTATAGAATTATTTGTTGCATTTTTGTTCAGGATTATATGTGCAGCACTGTAGATTCATGCCCCTCTGACTTATCTGGCGAAGACATTTATAAGATACTAATGCTGAATTTTAAAAGACATTATCTTACCAATCGTGCACCTTTCGGCCTACATTTTCATGCATCATGGTTTCAAAATCCAATGTATTTTTATGCATTTAATGTAAGTAAAACTTTAAACATTACTATTAAAGTCGATAATGGTTATTATTAATTAACATAAAGGAAATTATTTGAAATTATATTTATTATTTACTATTACTTCCGTTATTTATTCCAACATTTTTAAAAGAATAGCTACTGTTGATATTTATGGTAGACATTAATTTTTATTTATTAATTTAAAAATTTATAAAACTAAAAAAGTGCAATGTACTCAAAATTATTGTAACTTCCGTTTACAGATTTTCCTAATTTGATAAATTTTATTTTTATTTAATCTATAAAAATTTATTTTTATATTTAATTAGAAATTCATCGACGATCTACTTCGATTGGATGATGTATTTTTCGTTACGAATCATCAGATAGTGGAATGGATGCGTAGACCAACACCTCTGAATGAAATTGAGAAGTTTACACCATGGCAATGCACGAAGCGACATTTTGAACCATACGAGATGGCTTGTGACTTGCCAAATAGTTGCAAATTACCTAGTAAAGTACTTAAATCATATAGGTATTTACATACATGTTTCGAATGTCCAAAACAATATCCATGGTTAAGAAACGAATTCGGAATTGAGTAAAAATGGTAGAAGCAACTTATATATAGAACTTGTTATTCTATATATATTGTTTGTATATCATAAAGAGTTCACATAGTACCTTATTTAGATGTGCAATCGTATTATTTATTATAAACATAGATAAAAACGGTTATCTTTGTAAGAAAATGGCATTTATTTCCTATATATGTAAGTTTCCTCAATTAATAATGCAAAATAAATTATATTTTTATTTAAAAAATAGAAATGGTAATCAATATAAGGATTAAGATAAGTTTCCTTTGTAAGATATAACATATATTGATAAAGATCTTTTTAGTTTATCCTTCTTGTTGTATAAACGGATTCTGAATAGATTCCATGCCATCTACAGGACAGATAAGCACTACAGATGTTCCTCTGCACACTACCAAACCCAGCATACGAGTGTCTTGATTTAATTTGTACGGATCATCTGGATCTGTATAATTAAGAGAATTGTTTGGGTTATAATATTTATCAAATATGATACATAATTGTAAAAATTTATCAAATATGATACATAATTGTAATTAAGAAAATAATTGTAACTACAATGTACAATTATATTTTTAAATAAGCAATAGTAAATACAAAGAGATTTCACTACTTTATACCCAAATATTGATTGAATACTTTTATATAAAATCATTTTTTACATTTTTAAATACATAAAATATATAAGCTCCTAAAAACCACTCCGTTTAATATGAAATCACTACATCACATAATTATTAATACTTGTCAAAATATGCATATAAAGAAATATTAATAAGTAGAAGCATAAAATCGTACAAGATTATAATCTACAATCTATCCTTGTAATCAATTAAATGAAATATTGTTATTAATCATCATACCTCTAAGATATTCCTTTGTGTTGTCAAGTACTAGGTTGAGTAAAGGATCATAACCTTTAAGGATACCTTCAGCTTCTCTGCCACCGGCAAATTTTACCCTTATATTCTTCTCGAGGTACTTCGACAAATCAAGAATGCTTTCTTTCCTCTTTTTCTCTTTATGCTCAACATTCTGTTGCTATAAAAATATGAAAAATATGCTAAGATTTGTGAGAAATTCAGTATTAAGCACATGTGACAGTTTACCTGTTTCGGCGCCTGTAAAGAAAATCGTGAGGTTAATTCGAGGGAAAATTTTAAATGAGGTTATAGAAAAGAGAGAGTGGAGTTGTGCAATTCATACTTACAGACATCTTTGTGGTTAAATGAGGAGGAATTTAATCGGAAATGACGAACTTTTATGAGTCAACAGAAATGCGACGCTATACAATAATGTCGGAATAAACAATAACACAAAATTGTAATAAATTCAGTTTCATAAATCATTCCACATCATTCAGAAGATTCTGAATTGTCGGTCCGTACTCCGATTATTTGATAAATCGAGTATCGACTTTTCCCGCGTTTAAAATCGATAAATTTGAATCGAGATTTCAAGGATATTTTTGATACTTTTAGCGGGAGATGTAAATTGAATTTTTACTTGCAATCTACCTTATATTTTACGTGGATGCGCAATTATTTCCTACGACTTTTATTACTTAACATTTAATATGAACTAGGAACTTTTAGTCTTAAGTCTACACAGAAAAACATAAGGTAGTAAATAATAAGCTACACAGAAAAACGTAAGACAATACGTAAGTAACCCATATAGCACAGAAGATTGAAGCAATATTACTGCAATGTTGCAATATTGCAGATTGCAATGTAATATTGCAGAGGTATTACAAAAATGTAAATTAACAATATGCCTGCAAAATGTCAATAATATTCCACAAAAATTACAAAACTGTAATTCTTTAATTGTTACAATAATAATAATATAAAAATATAAATTTTTACAATATTTATGTAGTAAAGTTTATATAGTACAGTCTTTTAGTTTAACAGCCGTTTTTATCATATAATAATTAATATAATTCATTTTATATTTAAATAAAAAATTTATTGTTATTTATTGTTATTACATCTTATTTGACGGCCATTTCATTAGCTAAGTTTTATATTTATTTTAAATATGAAATCAAAAGATTGTATAATATCGAGTTTGGATACAATCAATGCATCATTATCGGATAATAAGTAATTAAACTACTGAAACCGATTTATCGAAATATTAATTATATGATCGATGATATATTTATGCCTGATGTAAACGCAAGAATAAACCAATGCCTGAACTTCATTGATAAATTTCATACCATCATTTTTTAATCGATTTCAATTGACTCGGAATAGTTTCAAATTAAAAAGAATCAGATTAACTTAATCCATCAGATTAACTTGCCAAGTGACTATATTATTATATTAATGTGGATAATATTTAGGGCACACACACATACATGCTTTATCCTTACGAATAAATTTATCCTTCAGAATTAATACTATATTTATTGGATTTATTTTATGGTTTTATCATAAAAAATTGCTTTTGGAAAGCACGTTCACTAGAAATACGATTTGTAGAAAAATTAAAGTTAGTGAGATATATATATAAATAGTTTTTATTTTAGAATCTTCGTAAAAAATTTATCCAAATACATTACATTATGTTTTGTTGCAATGTAACAAAAAGCGGACATTTTAACATTATTGGATTTTTGCAACAATAATTCAGCAACGTTTCGCAACCATTATGCAATATTGCAATGTTTCAGTGAAATCATTCTACAATATTTCTGTAATCTTTCTGTGCTATATGGGAAGCGAATTAGTCAATAAAATTAGAGAACGTAAAGCAATAACATAAACAATCCAAAAAATATTGATTTGCTTATTGATGCTTAAGTTTTTTGTGCAACATACTCCTTTGAAGTTGAATAAATTCGAAAGATGAATAATAGAAACATTTCGTAAAAGCTTGAATTTATTTATATCTGGCTTCATAAAAAAATACATGTCAATACATGATGTACATGAACAATGGTAGTACAATTAAAGTGTGTGACTACTTTTACATTATTAGAACTAAAATCTATTACATTATTGAATATATTTTTCAACAATTTCTATATAATTATTAGTATCTTGTACATAAAGAGAATCTTTCTTAAGAAATAAAAGTATAGTTTACAATGCAGGTATTTTTATTATATTTTTCATATACTAAAAATTAAACAATGTGTGTATGTATGTGTATGTGTGTGTGTGTGTGTGTGTGTGTGTGTGTGTGTGTGTGTGTGTGTGTGTGTGTGTGTGTGTGTGTGTGTGTGCACGCGCGGACGTATAAGTGTATAATTATTTTAACAAGTGATTAACTTTCACACTTGTGTTGCAAATGATTAAACAAAAGACAACATATAAACAATCCCTTACAGCACAAAGTTGCACAAAAGTTGTAGTAACATTGCATGTTGCAGTAATATTGCAGAAATTTTGCATATTGTTGTAAATTCTGTGCTGTATGGGATTAGATTAAGTTTAAAATTATTTTTCATATTTTCGGAAATATATAAATAAGCACATTTCCACGTTTTATAATTAATCGTAACTTTGTAAAAATATTCTATTTGTATCTTATGTGTAAATATATATGTGTATATTTGTTTGAATATTATATATATAATACATATTACATACACACACACACACACACACACACACACACACACACGCGCGCGCGCGCGCACGCATATCTAAATAATATTTGATTTAAAAATCAAATTAGAAATGAACAATAAAATTGAGAATTTCACATAATTCAAAGTACTTATAAATAATTATAATTGTGCGCAATAATATAGTGAAGAACAAAATGCTGCCAAGTTCAGGTGTATACAGAGTATAAAATTATTTGTACAAAGTGTCTTCTTTTATGAATTTCATTCGCGTTCTCCTTTGGTAATTAGTAGATCATTGAAGGAGAAGCTGCATTTTAATTTTATTATATTGGAATAAGATAGTACTTTTTGTTCTCGATTGTATAGATGACTAATAGATGACTATAGTATATAATAGATGACTATAGTATAATATGCTGAGATTCAAAAGTATTCAGCAAGTAAAATTTGGATAAAATATGCTAATAATTTATCAACAGATTTCTGATGGTGAAAATTTTTATTTAAATTTTTCATATGATTTTTTAGAAATTGAAATACTTTTTAGAAATACTGAAAAAGCATTTATATCCCTTTTAGAATTTTTTATATACATATGTAAATTCTGAAATATTTTTAATTTTCTCATTCTATTATTTTTAAAGTAAAATCTGAAAACTTTTAAGATATTTTTTAGAAATTTTTAAAATTAAAAATATAAAATTTTTTTTAAATATTATGGGATATATACAAATTTTGTTTTCAATCAATGATTTAAGCTGAATATTGCAGATTAACATCAATTGTATCTGTTCATGTTCTGCCTGCAAAGGCAGAATTAACTTCTGCTGGCTAATCTAATATAATCTGATAGTAGATTGCTAACAGAAAACAAACAAAATGTCATTTTGTAATTATTAAAACGAAACATGTTATTTTATGTTTTATTTCTATCATCAATCTGCCATCTTATTTCGCTAGCAAATTCTGTCGTATTTTTACTGACCTCCTAGTGATAATACTTGTAGCAACATTAAAAAAAAAATCTGTTTTCGAAATATTTGGTTGCCTGAATAATCAAGATGTACATGCATGTAAACTATACTTTAATCCAGTATCTTGATCTTTATGCTTTTATTGTTTGCATTCGTATTTGTAATAATAGTAATCTCATCTGCTTGTTTAAAATTAAACAGATATCTTTCTATACTCGTTACGAGCTCGTGTCTATTAATTTCTGTAATCTATATTGTTGTCTTTTGACGGAATCTGCATTGTACATGGTTCATGTATCTCGTATATTACTTCCGCATGGTTCATATTTCTATATAATTGCAATATTGTCCTAACTCCTGCTCTCTTTCGATCAGTTTTTTTTTTGGATGGAATATTATACATATATATCGATGAAATCTATGTAAATGTGATAATAAAAAATTATATATATTAATCAGACAGTTACCAAAACTTTCGTAATATCTATTCACGCATCAATAAATTTTGGTGTGACACGCTCTCTATATCAGATATTCTATAAATCAAAATTTAACATATTTTTCAGTTTCGTAAAGCGCAAAACATTCACTGTTATTTTATCATTTACTGTCATTATACCAACATAAATCTATCTATATTATTTCGCAAATTTGTGCGCCACCGAATAACACACATTCGTGGGAAAGCGATAAAAATTTATTTTCCATTTTGATATAATAATATGCAATTTATAATATCATTCAATAATTTTATAATAAATGCAATAATGTCGCTTATCGTGAATTTGAAATGTCTATTGAAAAGAAGCGAAGCTTATATTAAATACAAGGTGACAAAATGTTGTATAATAACGTCAACTGACGTTATTGATACAATCGTCAGTCAATCAATAACTAACTAGAAAGAGATCCAAAATTTGTTTCATTTCTCAGTAAAGCAAACTACACGTATTTATTTATCACGATATTTCAGTTTCTTAACGCTTTAGCTGCAGAAAATATATATGATATATGTATATTTTGCTCCATTTTTACAATCAGTTTGCCATCATATGTTAGCAGATTCTATTATACTTTAGCTTTGGCTTTTTGCTAATAAAATTTAAGTAATAGACATTTTACAAAATCTGTTTTTGACAGATTTAATTATTGGTTAATATTAAACTGCTGATTTATATATCCATTACCTAAAAATATGTTACATTTATACATATTATATATTTATTATTTATTCTACATTTATCTATTTATTTATTTAAGATTTTCTGAAAATATACTGTTGCAATAAAAGAGTGAGATAAATCTGTGATCTTGAATTTTTAATTTTTTTCTAACATCACTTGTTAGAAAAAAGCAGCAAGTGTCTTGTATAACATTTAAATTATCCTCGTAGTTCTACTTTTAGTAGAATCCGATCGTATTTCAGTGATCGATTTGTAAATACCGTTTCGCACATAGAGGACGGCTTTTATTTGAAACATACTGCAGCTAAAGAGTTAATGCTTAAAATCGTAAGTAGTCCAGAATATGACGGTAGAATTGAATTCTAAAATTGCAGATAAGGCCTTAAGTCACTTCATCGAAGACAGCCGTATAATTCCTTCAAATTTCTTGTGATTTTTAGTTTAAAAAGGTAGGCGGCATTTATCAGTTAACAGTAATCGGAAAATCGATTAACAATATCCCATATAATAAGCATTATGTATGCCTTATCATATAAAGTAGATACATTCGGGCATACTCAAAGTGTATGCACGTCTACATATCTGTGATTTAAAATTATGTTTAAGTTTGCCAATTGAATATCGCTAAATTTACATATAATTATGAAAGATTAAGCATAAAATTACAAAAATAAGTAAGAACACATCTATGTATATATGCAACTAAGATACACAGATCGCAACGTATCTGAAAATAATTTTGTTGAACGATCAAAATAATTATGTAGAAATGCTCGAGCATGATAAAATAATGTAAAAGTTTTGACATTCTAGCAATCAGTTTAAACATTTTACATAATTAATAATTGTATCTATAGCTAAATTTTTAAATATTTCTAAATCTTTCGTATGTATATTCGTATGTAT
>NW_017259243.1:1682515-1688662 GCF_001594045.1 Atta colombica | reverse complement strand
ATATATATATATATTTTAACAAAATATAAATTTAGATTTAGATTTTCCTCATGTTGCATATATTAAATACGTATATAATTTCCCGAATGTATATAATTTTATGATATGGCATACATAATGATCGAATGTATCAGAGCCATATTAAAAAATATTTAAATCTGTTGTATGTATATATGTGTGTATATGAGTGTATACATGTGTACAGAATCGATAATCCTTACGTGAAGTCATTGCGATGTCGAAATGGCACGAATGGCTTAGACACCGTGTCATATCGATTGTCATTCTTCTTTTTATTCAACGAGCAATGGAACATCCGATGGATGATCTGCATTGTTGCTTTCATTTTCGTCTTGCTCGTAAAGCAGTGGCACTGCTTGTTGATTTCGATTGTTTTCGGTTTCTGAGGGCCTCCTGCTCTGTCCTGGCAAAAAGGACATTGGTATTGTACCTGAAGGTGTTGTTGGTGCGGAGCGCGATAACCATCGCTTCGTTTTGCTTCGTGAATTCGGCAATCCCAACGGCATATACAGTTTGCCTCTGGTTCTTCTAACTTTGTACGAACCAACGTCGCTGGGACTTAAAGGCCGTTGTTGCGTAATACCATCGCTACTTGTTATATACAAGACGGGGGCTTGATTCTGTTGGCAATGCATGGTGGTGGAATGCCCATTAGATAAATGAGGAAGTTGTTGTATCTTGTCCAATAATTCCCGCAACTGAAAAGTAATAACCATAAAAATTAATTAAAATAATTCACATATACACAATTATATATATATATATATATATAAATATTAAGTTTAATTATTATTTACTCTACTATAATTTAATTTGTTTTAAATATAATTAAAAGCGTACTTCTATCGTTGGACTGGTAGCCCTCGGTGGAGAACAAGGTGATTGAGCACCAAGACTTGATATGTCAGAGGTCGTTCTGTGATTCGTCAAGGAGACAATAGAACCAATGTCGCCAGTTTCTCTTCTTTCACATTCTACTGCTGATAATTCATCGATACTATTGTTACAAGAATACGGTGGCGGAATAATAGTATTCGCTTCGTTTACCATATTACACATAAAACTGGAACTCAACGAATCCAATGTGCTTGCATGCGACAATGATCTGAAGTAGCGCATTACAAAACCAGAAGTACCTTTGCCCGAACTATCGTCATAGCCAATTACTAAGGGATAAAGGTCTGGTTTTGCAGTTACCTGAGCATAAATTAAATGATAAGAATAGATTTTTTATTCACTACTACATAAATTCTGAGTTGTAAATCTTGTTGTACATATAGTATTATAGCGTGTGCAATCGACTATGTGCAATCAACGCTATTGTTTTTCATACTTTCAAATTTTTTGTTAAGTTTTTTGATAAGTTTTTTTTTAAATACCTCATTATATGGTGGTGGTAATGCTTGAACAAAGGAACTACATCGACTATAATGAGGAGGCGGATACCACGGTCCTGTGGACGTTCTTTCCGAAGACGTGCCATCTTCTGATAATGCTGTACGGTAACGTTTCCAAAGCCAAAAGCCGTATGTTACGGCTACAGCTAAGGCTACAAGTATTACTACCCTGTAAACAAGATATTTCAAGTTCTGCTATTCGATTTATATAATACTAATATAATAATAATATATATAATACTAATAATAAAGTAATCATTTATGCAGGACTACTATGTATGTATAATATATTGAAATTATGTTCATTATATTATTTATTATAATACAATATATTAGAACAATGTATGTCAGAACAAATCGCTAGAAAATCGTGCTATAAAAATAATCTAAAATAATTATTCAAGGAGAAGTCAACGCAAGATATTAGTGTAATAGTCTATTTTTCATATACAACGATAATCTGAAAATCATAATAAATAAAAAGGACAAAAAATTTATTTCCTTTTTACTTCATGTCGTTATTTAATAAAATATTGAAAAAATATACTAACCACAGATACCAATAAGTCCAAATCATGAAATTGAACATTTCTGAAACATGAACTGGATGCACTGGCGGCGTAAAGTATGCACTGTAACAACATCCATGAGGACAGCATTCCTGTGGAGGAGAACAGCTAAAAAGCGACAAATTTGCATCTTTTTATTTATAGTTTACTCTATATTTTTCAGTTTCGTATTCAATATTATATTATATTTATAAAATAAGACTTACACATGCTCTCCATTGCATAGTTTAGAAGACACCTTAAAACAAGATAATTATATGTATATTATATTTTCATTTTTTAATAATAAATAAATAATTGGTTACAGATTAACGATCTAAATACAATTGAGAAAGATATTAACATTTTTTCCCCTTTCTTTGCATTTCTCTCTTTACGCTCTTCATTAATTATGTTTAATAAGTTATTTACAAAAGGTTTAAGTTATAAAAAGAAATTGTCCATTTATTTAATACATACGCATAAAGTATATTAATGTATGAAACGATTTCAATCCAAAGAAATGAATCTTCATCAGAAAAAAGTAAATATAATTCAATATTATAAAAAATATAGATAAATTCTATTAATGATGGTTATTTCTATCACACAATTTATATCTTATTTTAAAAAATTATAAGATTAACTATTGTTTTTCAAGCATGATGTTCATGCAAACGATTGCAATTTCCACAATTTTCTATGAATCAACAAGGATCGTAAAATGATAATTAAGGAGAAAAAAAAGATCGCAAAATTATAAAAAATTTAATTAAATGTTATTTTTACTTCTTGAAGATTTTATTTCTTAAAATCATTAAATAGTTTTTATTGATTTCACACTTGAAAAATTGCATTTTGCGCTTAAAATGTTAAGGCTATGATACACAAAAAAAAATAAAGTAATAAGATCCAGTGAAACCTATTTTATTTTTAAGCGACGTTTAAAACTATCTCCCTTTCTATTTTTCTATCGACTTTAAAAAAAAGAGATTTTTAAGCTTCGTTTAAAGTCAAAGTAACGTAAATGGTGTAATCAAGTTTAAGTGAATTGGTCAATTAGAGTAGAGAACAGAAGACAGTAATGTAAATAGCAAAAATCTAAAAAAGTTTTGCTTAGTGCTTAAGTTTTTTTATGCTATAACTTTTAGCTATTACAAATAAAATTAGTAAGGAAAAAGGGAGATTATTTTTCGACATTCATTTATTTCCTTAGAGTAAATGTGCAAGTTTTCTTTGTTTATTTCAAATCAAGGCTACATCATGACAAATCGAATAAAGTTTATAATAAATTTTTTAAATTATTGATCATCCGCTATCATCTAAAGAATTACATTATATTTAATTTTTTTTTATTTAAATATATCCAAAATTATTCTATACTAATATTTCTTACAACAATATCTTAAAAACTTTGGTTTACGAATCTTAAAAACTTTGGTTTACGCGCGTATTTATAGAAATTACAAAAAGCTTAAAAGATAGTTTATTAATATTTATAATATAATATTTATAATATTTATCAAAATTCAAAAAACTTAATTTATAATAACATTTTACATCTCAGAAATGAGAAATCGCCAACCATCAATGGATTAAAGGAGCAGGAAAAGATTAAAGAGACTTATGCATGAATGGCAAACACGGTGGCGGGCCTGTATTGATCGAAACGTGACGAAGGAGCCGAATGGACAAGGGTTGTACGGGCGAGAGGGTGCGAACGGAACGCGTCTCCAGTAATGTAAACGTGTCTCGCGAAATGCAATTATATGCATTTAACAACTCTACAAACGGGAGCGATAATATGGCCCGATGAATCTACGGTCGCCTGTCGCCGTTCTTACTTGATCGACAAAGAGCAGCAACGTGAATGTCAGAGTGGCCGTCACGAATGATGCATCGAGTATTCGACCCTTTGCAGCTCGCACCATAATTCTACTATCAGACATCTACTATCAGACGTTAAATGCGCACGTAGTCGTGCTATGTACTTTGTACAGCACGCACTATCCTTCTCGACGACACTTGTCCGCGTGCTTTCGTCCCTCGTATTGTGCGTCGCGCACCCCCTGCAGCGCACAGTTTACCCCTACAATCATGCGCATCGCGTGGCGAAAAGTGGTTGCTAAGCATGGAATTTGCCAAATATCTTTGGCAAATCAATCAAAAATAAATTTGCAAATGGTCTTCTACGAATTTTGTCGGCAGAATGCCAGAAAATATACATTTAACAAATCTGCTAACACACCGAATATATGATATGATCGCTATAAAAACCGCTGAGCACATTTCTAGCACAATTTATTGATACAATTTATTGAATATATTGGCATACATTGAATATATTGGTGTAATGCGCCAATGTTGTCCAATATAAAATCAATATTAGTTAAAAATTAAACGCATTTGCATTGCCAATATTGTTCGTATTATACTCGCTGAAACAGATAATTAATATATATCATATAATAAAAATTTCAATTCATATATATTTCAATAATAAAAATTAAAAATAAAAATTTTGAAAGGCTATAAACCAAAAAACAACAATGTAAATAAAGGAAACAAATATAATTATCATAATCTAAAGCAAATAACAAATAACAGACATCGTTTCGAGCCCGATCGGGTCATTCTCAATGTTACATATAAAACAAATTTAAATATAACAAATAAACTAAATTAATGAACTGAAATTAAACGGATGAATTAATAAAATAATACAAAAAAAAAACAAATAGCCATCTATAAAATCGCATCCTGTCATCTGGATCTGATATTACATCCGCAACAATATAACGTATATATAAGTTAGAAGTCAAATCAGATCATAAAAATTCATATCAAAGTGCGCAAAAAACAGCATCGTAAATTAAAATTCATGTTAAAATCTAAAAAATAATGAGAACAAAATATTATAATAACATAATATTTAAAGCAATCAAAACGCAATAAATACAATGATATTGAATATGAAGCAATGAAATACTCCTACAAGAATAACAAGCAATTGTATATCTCTTTGGGATTTAATATTTCTATCTCTCGATTTATAAATCATGGAATCGGGCGTGTGTGAGATGTTAGCGACCATCGTGTAATCTATGCGTATTTTAATAATTGCGAAACATCGTGTCGGTCTCTTAAAAATTGCATGTTACATAATTTCTATATCACTGATTATACATTTGATTATATTGATACTATATATATATATATATATCCTCTGTATGTATCCTCTGTCTTAAATAATGTCATCTTCAGAACATAATTAACCCAAAATTCCTGTCTTCGTTTCTCCTACGGTGTTAGAAAATGTGTCAAATTAAATCATATTACACCTTGTTTACAACGCTTTGGATATATTTTGGATATATTTTCCAACACTTCATAATTCATTACGTTGCCTGACTTACAATGTTTTTCGTGTTAACACTCTCAGATATCTTCGTGAACTATTACTAATTAATTTTAATGTTGATTCTCATCCTGATATCATCAGTATCAAGTTTCATGTCTTACACATCACATGTCTAAATTTCAGAGTGATTTCTTTTCTTACACTGCAATGAAATTTTATAATGCCATCTTTACGCTCTCTTTCGTCCTCTATATTTTGAAAATAATCCGATATATCCCCTTAAATTATGATTGTTAAATCAATGTTTGTACATTTTATCCAATTATTCGGAATGAATAGTGCATGTTATTATTCATCTTGTCTTTCTCTGAATCTTGTTCTCTCTCTCTCTCTCTCTCTCTCTCTCTCTCTCTCTCTCTCTCTCTCTCTCTCTCTCTTATGCACTTTATATATTGATAAAATTAAAAATTTATATTTATGTTATTTATGTTAGACTGTCTGTATTTCATGTATTTGTAATATTAAAAATTTTTTTTAATTTGCTTGTTCAGAATTATCAAATCTAAAATTTACTCTGATATTCAGGTACGGTTTCAAATCAATTGCTTAGCTGTCGCCTCATCTATTGTTGTATAGTTGATATCGAATATTATTGTATTTCTATCTGTTTATTTGTGTTTAATATTACAGTTGCACTTAATAAAGTTATTATTATTATTATTATTATTATTATAACCAGTATCTATTTCTATACCAGTAATCTATTCCTAATAAAAGCATTCCAAACTGTTTAAGTTAAACTGTTTAAGTTTATTTCATA
>NW_017259243.1:1667934-1681672 GCF_001594045.1 Atta colombica | reverse complement strand
TGCTCTATATATATGTATATATATATATATATATAATTTTTTATTATATTATATATCTGGTTATTTTAAGCATATTAAAACAATCTGTTATTTTTACGTGCTAAAAAAGTTGCATTACTACGCACGTGCGAGATTTCTCCACGTGATCATGATACATATCATGCATGTGATAAATAAGACAGATTTCCTAACCTCAAAAAATGTTACTTTTAACTTGATATAAATAATTCTTTTTTACGATTGAGTATATAGATGAATCGGGTCTATACATTACGTACACTTTGATTCAAGTTTAAGATTTTTATTTTTAATATTATTTTTATATTAAATATTCAAAATTATTATATTTTTAATTTTACGTCGATAATTATTATCATCTATTCTTTTGTATAATCAAGTTAAAAGAATTAAAAAAAGTAAAAAGGTAAAATTTTGAATCATCGCACACAATGGATAATATATCAATAGATATAAGTGAGGACGAATTAGTAGCAGAAATTACCGAATTACGTAAACTGTTACGTACGAAAGAGGCTAAATTAACTCATTTGCGACGTGAAAAACAAATTGTTCAAGAATATGGTTTAAACAACGATGAAATTTGTAGATACAGTCGGCAGCTCTTTTTGAAAGAAGTTGGTGTGAAAGGTATGCCATAAGATTGCTTATAATATACATAAAGAAAAGTATAATAAATTTCTTAATAAAATATTATTTTACTATATCTCGTGACAATAAACTTAATTTATATATAAAAAGACATAATTTTTTTAATAGATTCTCATTTTTTTAGGTCAAAAGAAGATAAAGGAGAGTTCCGTACTTATTGTCGGAGCTGGTGGTCTCGGTTGCCCTGCAGCATTGTATTTAACTTGTGCTGGCATTGGTTGCATTGGCATAGTAGATTATGATGATGTTGAAATAAATAATCTTCATAGACAGTTATTGTATACAGAAACAAGCATAGGTACCGCTAAAGTAATTGCAGCAGCAGAAAGTCTTAATCGGTATAACAGCATTATGAATTAATTGTATATTGATTGGAATTAGATAAAAATTGTTGTTTTTGCTGATATAATTAAGTTTTATATGTAATAGTCTTTTCTTACTTTTTAATTCACATTTAAAAAATCTATTTCATATTCTTGTTCTCACAGGCTAAATAGTTACGTAAAAGTCATTCCATATATGATTCAATTAGATAGTAAAAATGCTTTGGATATCATAAAAAATTATGATATTGTAATAGATGCTACAGATAATGTAGCTACGCGTTATTTGTTGAATGACGCATGTGTTTTGAGTGGTAAACCATTAGTTTCTGGATCAGCATTGAGATTTGAAGGGCATTTATCAGTATTTAATTACAATGGTCCTTGCTATAGATGTATATTTCCTGATCCACCACCACCAGAAACTGTAACAAACTGTGGAGATGGTGGTGTTCTTGGTGCAGGTAAACTTTTCTATTTTTTACTAAATTCTATATACATATGTTTCACAATTTACAATTAAATATTATTTTTATTTTTCATGATGAATATTAGCTGTTGGAATAATTGGTGTATTACAAGCACTGGAGACATTAAAAATAATACTTAATATGCCTGACATAACTTCAGGACGGCTTTTATTATTTGATAGCACAGAAACTAAATTCCATAATGTACGCTTACGTCCAAAAAATATAAACTGTGCAGTTTGCGGGGAACATCGCGTTATACATGACTTAATAGACTATGAAAAATTTTGTGGTGCAAAAGCTAATGATAAAGATCTCAATTTAAATTTATTAAAGAAAGAAGAAAGAATATCAGTTGAAGAATATAATAAGATCATGAAAATGCAATCAAAATCTCACATAATGATCGATGTACGTTCATCTGAAGAATATCAAATCTGCCATTTACAGGATTCTATTAATATTCCTTTCACACAGCTTAGCAAGGATCATAATTTAAAGCTAATAAAAGATAATATAAAGAAGGTGCAAAAAGAACATCATTCAGTGGATTGTAAGATATATTTTATATTTCCATTATAATTTTTTGTTAGATTATTTTTTATGCGATTGATAGAATTAATCTTAGACTGTATTTACTCTTGCAGTATATCTTATGTGCAGACGTGGAAATGATTCACAAAAGGCTGTTCAATATTTGAAAAAGATATTTATCGAAGATACTTTGAAAATAAGAGACATAATTGGAGGTATCCATGCTTGGAGTAATAAGATTGATCAAAAGTTTCCTAAATATTAATATATTAAATGAAAATTGTATCACTTGTATGTGTATGTATGTGTATGTGTGTGTGTGTGTGTGTGCGTGTGTGATATAACATATTTTTAATATATTTTATTGAATATTATCATCAAGACAATGTAATATAAACTTTATTACATTTATAGATTTTTGTATATATGGTTATCGAAAATATATTGTATTTCAATTTATTTGTATATATATATATATATATATATAATTTAATTTGAATATTTTTCTATTTCCTCTACAGTTAGACTAGTTTCTGGATGTTTATAATGAGAATCTGATAAGTTTCTTAATTTTTCTGCTGCTTGTTCTGGTGTTAGATCTCTTTGTACTTGAGCTAAAAGCTCATAACCGACCATGTGCTTCTTTATGGTAGAAGAACGTAGTAAAGGTGGTAAGTATAGTCCATGAAAAGTCCAATATGGATAATCACGATTCTGATGTGAACCCATTGGAGCACCTTTAATTACATATTAATGAATCAGTAATTGTAAATTATGCTAGATTAAAATGATATGTAAATAATAAATAAAATATCTGATGATTGTTATTCTTTACCATGCCATCCCATTGAATATGGAAAAGAACAGTGAAAGAGATTATCATACTTTGTACACAATCTTTTCATGATGACAGCTAGAGATTCTTGTTGATTGTCTGATAATTCTTGCATTCTAGTTACTTGTTTTTTGGGTAATATCATAGTTTCATATGGCCAAACTGCCCAGAA
Source organism: Atta colombica (assembly GCF_001594045.1). Lineage (NCBI taxonomy): Eukaryota > Metazoa > Arthropoda > Insecta > Hymenoptera > Formicidae > Atta > Atta colombica. The sequence continues at coordinate 1,678,669 of NW_017259243.1, read as the reverse complement.
TGGCACTACAACTATCCAATCACGATTTTCTATTACAATGCGATCCTAAAAATGTAAATTTATTTAAGTTTAATTAAAGTTGAATAAAAAATTATCCTAGATGATAAAGATAAATCTCGTTACTTTTGAGCTTTTTTACATTATATCAATATTGATAATATTCATATATCAAATTGGCATTATTTATAATAACCAACCCTTTTTAAAATTTCTTTCTGCATGTAATCAATAAGAAGAGGTTTCTTATTACGTATATAAAAATCTTTGAGATATTCGTCTTTTATTCTAATTTCATTCGGTAAAAACGAACTGGACCATATCTGACAGTGAGGATGTGCATTGCTACAGCCCATCAAAGCGCCTCTATTTTCAAATATCTGGACCCAGATCCATTTTTTACCCAAGTCCAACATCTCATAGATCCACCTGTTGCATTATACAATGTTCATTTTTCAAAAGTAATGACTATTCGAGTACATAGTGTGTGTTCGGGAACACACTATTAGCGCTATTTGTATTATTTTATTCTTATTTTACATTGAATGATAAAGATAAAACAACACAAATAATGCGCACACTAATAGCATCTCTCTGAATGCATATTTTTTGTACAATGTTACTCACTGTTTGATTACTTCCTTGATTTCATAAATCTTCATCAATGCTATTGTTACGTTTGACTTTGGATGAAAACACATCACTTTACAGGTACCTTTAGCAGATTCCATTTGGAACAATTCATCATCGGATTTTGGTGGATTTGGTACTGATTCTAGTAAAGCAGGAAAGTCATTCACGAACGAGAACGTATTTTGATACATTGGAGTTACCTGTAGTACAGAATATCAATTTTTTCAATGAATTAATTTCTTCAATGAATAATATATTCAATTAAACAAAACATAATATATAAAAAAATTAATTATTAATTAATTCATATTAATAATGAAAATGAATTTGATCAAATAAATTGCTTTATTGTGAAATTTTTAGTATTATATTAAATATTTAAAATTAAAAATTTTCTTGTCAAGAAATCTCTGTAAATAAAAGAATAATGCAATACCAATATAAATAAAAATGCAAGAGATATATTAAAATAAATATAGCAAAATATTCTTTTATCAAATAAAGTCAAGAATTTTAATATTTTAATGATATGAATTAAAACAGCAAAACGTTATTTGTATAAGGTGAAACATTTTAATAGATATTTCAACATTTTATCATGGAAAATAAATTATCTTGCATCTGGAAACCCATACATAAGAGAGAATGAAATATTCATTTCCTATGGTAAAACGTTGGGAAATCCATTAAAACTCACAGATATTATAATATATTACAGACAAAATATAGATCAAATCTAACTTCTCCACTAGCTCTAATATTTCCTGGGCAAAGTGGATTATTGGAATCATAATCTGGAAGCTCCTCATCTATATTATGTTCTATTTGACCTCCCCATGGTCGCTTCATACGATGTGGTGACACTAATACCCATTCTCCTCTTAATGGATTATATCTTATATGTTGATGTTCTGCAAAAGAAATCTTAATAAAAAAAATTATTATTAGATATTGAAAAATATTATTATTTATATCTAACCAATTGGATCAAATGCTGATGATGTGGCGTTATTTTTTGATATATCTTTTGTTCCATTCTTGTTTCTTTCTAATGATTCGTCACCTATCACAAATTCATAGAATAGATGATTTTTTAGGTTCTAAAGGATATTTCTTCATTATCAAAATATTATTAGAAATATCCTAAATTTTAGGATATTTCTGATATTATGAAAAAAAAACTTGTGAGAAATATATTCATATATCAGTTTATACTAAAGCTGCAATATTATATAACAGATTAGATACTTTATCATTTTGCGTATTTGATTAGATAATCTTTTCTTTGTACATTTTAAACCATATGAAAATTTATAATACAGAATATTATCATAATATAATTTCTATTTCATGTTATTTAATAAAATTATTTAATAAAATAAATTGGATAAAATTTTATCATTAATAGATATAGAATACCTGTTTTTTTAGAAAAAACAGAAAAATTATCAATATATCTCATTAAAAATAACAATGATATAATATTAAATGTTTATAGTATAATAATGACTTACCTTTCACTGACATTTTTATATAAAAGCTCAGTGAATAACTGAAATTCTGTGACAGAAATTCTGTTATGCTTGATAATTACTGAATATTGTTCTTCTTTCGTATTTACATGAATCACATTTCTGTGTAGATAACAAGTATATCAATATATAGGTATAATCAATATATAGGTATATATAATCAATATATAATTTTACGTCAGTCGAGATAAATAAAATTTGAATCAAAGATCATGGAAGAGGAAAGAATATGTAACTTTTTTACTATTTGATAGAAAACGATAAGAATGGTCGAGTTATATATAGTTATATATATAGTTAGAAAAATTTTATGAGCTCTCTCCCAGTTAAATTAATAAACTGCGTGGTTAACTCAAAGTTGTTTAACGAGTGTTTGAATATAATATATAATTAATGTTATCTAATCTGTTTCTATCATATCAAACAGCTACAAAATTAATAAAAATTTTAAGAATACATAATTTTTTTATTTACATTAATAAAATAATATAGATATTATAGTTAATCAGAATTTTATCAAATATGATTTATATGAGGATATAAACAATGTTTCTACATAATTGTTTATTTTAACTTTATCATTTTTCATTTTGATAAAAATGATAAAAATATATTCATTCCATTGCATGGATGTAAAAACAAAGATTTAAGAAGAAAAAGCATCAATGTACTTCATGAAACAAAAGATATTAAAAAAGTTCTTCAAGTTAGAAAATCTTAGAAAATCTCATACCGACGAAATGCAGTAACAACTAGGAACGACATGAGTAGAGCTAAATCACAGACTTCTATTATATATATTATTATACTAAACTAATTGCTAAAGCATCATTTATATTGGCTGTAATCTGTAACATACAGCCAGCGCTTTGACCATTGTCCAGTGCAGCAGACAACCACCATAATGCTTTCTGCATGTTGGACGCGATGAGCGATATCCAATGAAAACTCTGCTTTTTCTCACGTGATGATGCATAGCAGAGTTTTCATTGGATATCGTTCATCGCTCATCGCGTCCAGTACAGTAGATAATTACGATCGTTCGAAAAATAAAAGGAATTAGTGTCTTTTTATCAAAGCAAAAGAATTGATAATATTCGATACTATTTAACAAAAACATCACAAAATGTAAGTTAAGTATTTGCTTTATAATATCTTGTGTGATGTTATTAATATTTCAATATATAATGTTAATCTATCACAGTTTATATCAAGGATAACCTCAATTATAGCACGTATAACTTTATTTATTTGCATTATTAATTATTAACGTATAAAAAGTTAACTAAACATTTTTAGTATTATATATCATGTAATATATTATTGACATTTTTTGAATATCAGGTCATCTCTAACCAAACCAAAATCTGAGATGACGCCAGAGGAATTAGCAAAAAGAGAAGAGGAGGAATTTAACACCGGACCTCTCTCAGTTTTAACACAATCAGTGAAGAATAATACCCAAGTATTAATAAACTGCAGAAATAACAAAAAGTTATTGGGACGAGTAAAAGCTTTTGACAGACACTGCAATATGGTTTTAGAAAATGTAAAAGAGATGTGGACAGAACTTCCACGTACAGGAAAAGGCAAAAAGAAGGTATGTGTAATTGTATATTTCTAGCAAATTACTCAAATTGTATTTTATTATTAAATAATTCTAAAATTTATTTTAAATTTTGAATTGTCAGTGATTATCCAAATTATTTAATTAAATAAGAAAAAAATTTGATTAAAGTAGATCTTAAGTGTTTCAGTATTTCTCTATGATTATGTACATATCTGATTCTGTAAACAGTGCACCAAAATCTTTTTCTTAAAATGCATTTATGAGCAAAACTTTTATGTATATAAATTCACATAAAAATATTTAAACACTAAAGTTGGTTTTGATCCTGGTAGTAATCCTGACGATAAAATGACAAATGACGTAACTTGCTATCAGAGGACCAAATATAGGAATTTCTCTTATTTAATTAGATTTATTTTCATTGGTATAAATTTGTATCAAATTACCTGATATTTATTACTAAATTATTTGATACATCATATATATAAATGTAATTACATAATCGTTATTTAATATGAAAAAATTGAGTCTATTGTTGAGTAAGTTTTGAATTTAGAAAGAAAAGGATATAATTAACTGATATTTCAAGATATAATAAATAAAACGTTTAAGATATTCGATTGTAAGTCTAACAAAAAATTAAAATAAAATAGTAAAGTAAGATTATGTAAATTATTAATAATATTCTTAATCATTTACAAATAGGCAAAACCAGTAAATAAAGACAGATTTATTCCAAAAATGTTTCTACGTGGAGATTCTGTCATCTTGGTTCTGAGGAATCCACTGGCAACTGCAGCAGGAAAATAATAATCTAAGAATCGTTTAATTTTATGAATTTAATATTATTAAGGCTAATAATATAATAAAGGAAATAAATTTTTTTGATATGACCATAGCAGTGTTTATTAACGCGATAAACCCTTTTTCTGCACAAATCTTTAATCTTGTTCATTAAATATTAAGTAAAAAAGTGTATCAGGCAGGACATATTTATTTCTTATGAATTGTATACAACATTATCAATCTTTTTCGGCAATTGCGGTTAAATGTTTATCAATCTCTTGTTCGGTCAGTATACTGTAACAGAAAAATTGTTAAAAAGCAATGGAAAATAAAATTTTGGTACCAACATATGAAACATTAATATCAAAATTATTTCATAAATTACCGGAATTTGGGATTATCCTTTGATACAACTCCCACTTCAATTTCAGTTGGTTTAAAGTCTACAGACAAGACTGTAGACAGACAAGTAATGGCTAGTTGTATAGTCTCGTCATAATCATAGTTTTGTTTCTTCTTTAATTTCTTCTCGAGATAGGAATTAGCTTCCGTTTGTTTTGCTCCAACGGAGATAGCTCTATATCCACAAAAATATCCCGCTGGATCGGCTTTATAAATACATGGACCTTTCTCTTTGTCATATGCAATAAGCATCATGGAACATCCAAGAGGTCGCATCTCTGCATTTTGCGTATATACTTGACTAATGTCTGCGATACGCTGACACAAAGCGTCCACAGGTATCTCGTAGCCATACTTATATTTAAAATGAGCTGCTTCGTATCGTGCACGTTGTACTTGAGACTTGCTATCAGCTGGAATAGGAATTACAATGAATTTAATTGGATGTATATTAAAGCTATTGTGCAATGATATCCGAGTATAAAAGTAAAACGCAAATATAATTCAAATTACGAGTTATATATTTTATCTAAACACAATAAAATATTTTCAGAAGTTTGCAGTTTAATCTGTTTTTATATTTATATAAACTCATTCTCCTGTCGTTCGACTATAAAGGGGAATACTCAATTGTAATTGATTTTTACATTCTGATTCAGATTAAGCTCTCGGTGGAAACTAGATGTGTCTACTGAATGCATCCAATTCACTCTTAGAAAGAGAATGTTAAGTATGGCATAGCTAAAAATTATCTGAACTTACCTATCATACCAGTCATGACACAACCGATGTAGTCAGTCAGCTGAAATACATGAGTGACACTGGATGCATCAAGTAACTTGTCCTATAAAAAGGAAGATATTACTTCGATATAAATATGATTATTAATTAAAACATGTCTCTAAATATTAAATTATCATTTCTAATAAATGTTAAGCTAATAAGATGTACAAAGAATTGAAAGAAACTAAATTTTAAGTTCTAATAGGAAGATGTTTAAAAGATCTTTACAGGCACTTTCTTCTGTGTTGCAAAAACTGCTGTCTCGACCCCTTTGACGGCTACAGACGTCAGGCCACCTTGATTGATAGCTTTAAAGGCGTATTCTGTGCGAGATACAAAGAAAAAAGGCATTTCAATAAATTTTAAAATGCAGATCATACTGAATCGTATAAAATGCAAACAAATAGGAACACAGGAAATTTATAGGAGTGACGATGCAGATGATAACTATTCGTATCTGAGATATTTTTGATTCTTACCTACTTGGTATAGTCGGCCTTCTGGTGAAAAGATCGTGATATGCCTGTCAAAACCAGCACTACTACCACGCGCCATGTTCGCTTATACAGAAAATAGAGAAATCGGCGATGCTTCCGTCCGCGGCTTTTCGACCAATTTGCTGTGAAAACCAGTGAAAACGTCAAATCATAGGTCTGTTCTTTGTAGTTGTACTTTCTACACTGGTGCAGAAAGGATACATATGTAAGTACAAAAGTACGTTCCGAAATTTTCCTGACAGTAGCCTAGTTTCCACCGGAGAATTTAAACCGGATTAGAATATAAGAACTACAGTCGAGTATTCCCTTGTTAATAGTCGAACGACAGAGGAATGTTCGACTAGTTGGTTGGTACATTCTGATCGGTTTAAACTCTCGGTGAAAATTAGGCCATTGCTAACTACGTGATTACAATCAGAACCAATCAGAACTTAACACCAATCGCTTCTCTTATAAATATAGGGGGTATAATCAACGCAATGCTGCAAACTCTTTGAAACGTTTTTTAATTGGTCAGTTTATAAAATTCTTTCTTCTAATTGGTCCATCAAATGCTTCAAAGCATTTGTAGCGAGATTTTGACCACAGTCTAGGACTCTAGACGCGATGAGCGATGAACGACGAGCGATATCCAATAAAGGAGTCTCTAAAAGCTTTGCTTTTTCTTATGTGACAAAGCTCTCACGCAAAGCTCTCATTGGATACCACTCGTCGCTCATCGCTTATCGCATGCAATGTGCAGTAACATAAGAAATATAACCTATATTCTAAACTTTTTTTCACGCTTGAATTGATACTTTCATTTTCTCATGTATGCTCAAGTAATGTAATCTTATATCTTAAAATTGCACATGCTGGATACGCAGTTTCTATCTTTGAATATAAATAAAATCATTCATTCATTTCTAAATACGGATAATTATCAATGAGATAAAATGTCTCGTTTAATTGTAAAAAATTTGCCAAAAAGTGTAAGTGGATGAAATCACATGTGATCTTTTTTATTTAATTTCATATACAATATATAAATAATTGTTATTATACATTATATATCAGTCAAAGTGTTAACTTTAGCAAATGTATACACTGGTCAATGCATACATTTACTGAATTAACACTTTGTAATACATACATATAAAATATTTTATTTTACCTAGGTTACAGATATCAAATTAAAAGAATTATTTAGTCAAAAGGGGATTGTGACTGATGTCCAATTGAAGTACACGAAGGATGGTAAATTTCGACGATTTGGATTTATTGGCTACAAATTAGAGGAACAAGCAAAATTGGCACAATCCTATTTTGATCAAACATTTATTGATACTTCTAAAATATATGTTGAGCAGTGTGCAAATTTAGGTAAGTATAATTATTTATAATTATTTATAATTATTTATAATTTTATTATAATTATATAATTTTATTATAATTTAATAGTTTTGATATATGAATGTATTTTGTTTGTATGATATTTTTAGGCGATCCTTCAAAGCCAAAATCATGGAGCAAATATGCAAGTGATAGTTCTCATAATAATGTTAATAAAACATCTAATGTAAAGTCAAAGGTAAAATCAATAGATTTGACAGAAAATACTGAAGAAGCTAAGAACAAAAGTGATAAAAAGAAAAAAAAGAAAAAGGCAGACAAAAAAGAAAATGATGAACTTAAAAAAGCACTTGAAAAGGTACATTAAAATTTTTTCTCACTTCATTAGTTAATAAATTATTTATATCTATTTATATACATTATATAATATATAATTTGTTTCTATTAATTAAAAGAAAATTGTTAAAATTATTATGTTAAATTTAGCATAAGGATGATCCTTTATTTATGGAATTTCTTGAAACACATACTGATAAAGATGCAAAAACAGTTTGGAAAAATGATATTGGTATGCCAAAAGACGAAGTTGAAAAATCTAGTGATGAATCTGAAGATGAAGAACATGATGAATCTAAAGAAATTAGTCTAAAGACAGGTGAGAAAAAGGAAGAAGTATTTTCTTCTTTTCTTGTTTTTCTTTGTTGAATTATGTATTATTAAGCAAAACTTTTTTTTAAGTACTATTTTGCATAATAAAGTAATATTTTTTTTTATTCAACATATTTTATATTTATAAAATCTATTTATGAAAACTATAGAATTTAAATGTTTATTGTAAACATAATATTTCGTAGAAGAATTCCTATGCTAGGAATTCTATTAATTAATATATTATTTTTAAAAATAAATTTTATCTTATTTGAATATTGTAATTTGTATCTCTTGTAGAGTGAGAAAATAACTATAGAAAATATATTTATGTATTATTTTAGAAAAAGTGACACTTTCAAGTGGAAAAGACGAACCTGATTGGTTACGTCAGAGTGGAATAAAATCTCTGACAAAAGATATATCAAAGCATGGTCCATTGACATTATATACTGTAAAAATACGAGGACTTGCATACGTACATATGAAAAAGCATATTAAACAATTTTTTCGTCCTATAAAACCGAAATCTATACGAATTCCTCCCAAAATTAAAGGTATAGCTTATGTGGGATTCAAAACAGAACAAGCCATGAAAAAAGCTCTTATGAAAAATAAGAGTTTCCTAGGTAAAACAAAATTAAATGCAATTTAAAATAAAATATACAATATTTTGCACATTTTTAAGTATATTTTTTATTTATGTAGAAGGGAAACAAATATTTGTATCCAAATATGAACGAAAAGAGGAAATTGAATCTAATAAGGACTCTTGTAATAAGACTAATATTAAATGGAAGAAACAAGAAGAAGCTTTAAAAAACGAAGAAAGTATAGCAGAATCCGGAAGAATGTTTATTAGAAATCTAACATATACGACTACAGAGAATGATGTCAGAAAATTATTTGAAAAATATGGTCCTCTGTCTGAAGTGGATTTACCTATAGATAGAATGACTAGGAAACCAAAAGGGTTTGGCACAATAACATTTCTGATGCCAGAACATGCTGTAAAAGCTTACAGCGAGTTGGACGGTTCTATATTAGATGGTAGAATGTTACATATTCTTCCTGGGAAGACAAAAACTTCCTTAGAGGATATTGATACTGAAAATTTAACTTATAAACAAAAGAAAGAATTACAGACTAAGGCAACTGCGAGTTCGTCACATAATTGGAATACATTATTTCTTGGACAAAACGCTGTGGCAAATGCTATCGTCAGTCGTTACAACACGACGAAGGAGAAGTTATTGGAAGATGAATCGAATGGAATGAGTGCTGCGGTCAAATTAGCGTTAGGAGAAACGCAATTGGTTCAAGATACAAAAATTTTCTTGGAAGAAAACGGCGTATGTTTAGATGCTTTTAATGAAGCATCGAAGAAGAGATCAAATACTATAATCTTGGTGAAGAATTTGCCGGCTGAAACAAAACCAAATGAACTACAAGAAATGTTTGCCAAACATGGAGAACTTGCGCGTATTATATTGCCACCAGCGGGCATAACAGCGCTGATTGAATTTTTGGAGCCGTTCGAAGCACGCAAGGCTTTCCGCGCATTAGCTTATACAAAATATAAGCATTTACCATTGTATCTAGAGTGGGCGCCAGATAATAGTTTCATCACACCTGCATCTAAAAATAATACAATTGAAAATAATGTGACTACAAAAAAATCAACAGATTTGAAAGAAGTTAAAGATGAAGTAACGATAAAAGAATTTAAAGAAAATAAGAATAATATGCGTAAAGAAGAAGAAAATGAGCCGCCCGAATTAGATACAACACTTTTTGTAAAAAATATCAATTTCTCAACTACGGAAGAACAATTGAAAGATGTAAGTACTTAAAAATGATATCAATTTTTTTTTGCAGTAATATAATTTTACATTTGTAGTATTTCGGCAAATGTGGTCCTCTTCATTACGTCACAATAGCTACTAAAATGGATCCAGAAAATCCTGCTAAAAAATTATCTATGGGATATGGATTTATAAGATATAAAAGAAAATTTGACGCAGATCGTGCGTTAAAAACGTTGCAGATGTCAGTACTCGATGGGAAGAGCTTAGAATTAAAACGATCTGAGAGAACATTAATGTAAGTTATTTCTATCTTATTGAAAAGCCGAGAATTTTTAATAACCACGAGATATTTTAGATCTGATATCAAAACAGCAAGAAAGAAATCTAAGATCACCGAACAGACTGGCACTAAAATTTTAGTACGAAATATACCCTTCCAAGCAACTGTCCAGGAAGTGACAGAATTGTTCAAGTATGCGCGCACGTACACACGCACATACACACACGCGCGCGCGCACATACATGTATATAATCTTTGTATGACATTACGATGTAATAATTAATTAATTATAATTTTATAGATCATATGGTGAGTTGAAAGCCGTACGATTACCGAAGAAACTGGTCGGCACTGAGAAGCATAGAGGATTCGCTTTCATTGAGTATTATACTAAATCAGATGCAAAGGTAAAAATTTTTAGTGTTTATTTTATTTAATTTAATAAAAGTCAAGCAGAAAAAATTAAA
>NW_017259243.1:1666263-1667834 GCF_001594045.1 Atta colombica | reverse complement strand
TATATATATATATATATATATGTATAAAATTCGCATTTTGTAGAAAGCATTTAAGGCATTATGTCAAAGTACCCATTTATATGGTCGAAGATTAGTTCTTGAGTGGGCACAAACGGAAGAAGGTATTGAAGAAATCAGAAAACGTACTGCGAAACATTTCTACCAAGGTAATTAATTTTTTAATATCTATTGTACTCGAATATAATAAATTGATTTATATTGATTGATACAATAGAAAATTGCATGACTCTGAAGATGCTTTAAAATTTCTTTTCAGAAAATTCAACAAAACAGTTTAAGAAATCCAAGTTAGATCCTGAAAGTGTTGGTCTCGAATTAAATATGACTCAAGAAACATGATTTACAAATTGTTTATAAATTATTCGATAAAAAATAATTCAAAAATTATCAGCGCGAAAATTCATTAAATTGTAAGAAAATTAAGATTAGTATTCTTGATCATTTTTTTAGCATTTAATTATTTTTTGATAAATGCTTATATCAACAATATTATTTGCAATATTGTATATTAATGAATTATCAGAATCATTAGATCTATTTTTTTTTATAGTCGAATTAGTATACACTCTTTGTATTTACAGAAATATATTAATATATGTTTAAAATTTGACGAAAGCAGGAAAAAATTCTCCACAATCCAATTAGCAATAAAAAAAGTATTAAATTAAATAGTAAATATCAAATTAAATATTTTGTAACACTTACATATTTGTATCGATTTTTATTCCTTTTTACTTTACGTTGGTCAGACACTCGAGTTTATTAATTGGAAGTCGAAAGAATTTTTATTATATGACATTAATCTTTGCATCATGTTTAATCTTTTTTTTTTTTATTTTTCCAAGGAATGATTCTGGTTTTCAGTGATTGATATAATAAGATATATTTGGTTACCTGAAAGGTCATGGCATACAAAAAAGTTTAAATAGATATAAGCAGTAAGAAAATTAATATATTGGATTTGCTACTATTTACATTATGGCCAATTTACTTACTACTTAAGTTTTTTATGTGCCATGGCCCATAATTTAAATAGTTTTATAAAATATTTATAAAGCGATAAATTCTTTTTTTATCGATTAATAATTACATGTAAATAATAATATTTATCAAATTTATTATTTAAATATATTACGGTGAAGCATATACATAATGTAATATATGTACAAAACTTATAAGTTTTCTAAGCATTTTTTTCAACAGTCTTTTTATTTTCTTTTCTATATTTGATAACGCCTTCTGCAATTTTGCTCAAATTTTGCAACATCTTTAAATTTTCTTTTTTTAATTGCATTCTTGGAAATAAAGATAAGCTACATGAAGAAGATAGAGAAGATGACATAGATCGTAGCTAGTTTTCTTTAATCAAAAATTGATCTAATCTACCTAATCTAAAAGATAAATCTAAAAGAACAAAGCATCAGATTTTAGATTAATGTATCAAATCTATCTAAAATAGATTACAGTAATTAAATAATAATTTAATAATTTAATAACATTTATTATTACAATTCTGGGAACTTTTTATATATGTACATATGTACGTTAAT
>NW_017259243.1:1648263-1666000 GCF_001594045.1 Atta colombica | reverse complement strand
TATATATATATATTTCGTTCAAAAAAATTATCACACGTACAGATTAAAAAAATAAATGAGAAATAATTGTATTGGTGTTTATTTGTGTTAAATAATTATATGTTCAAAGTTCCTCGTTCGACAATAATGTTCACACCTAAAGCGTTACATGCCCAGCGAGCAGAAGCGAACCGGCACCGACGAAGACAGCCGCGACCGGCAAGGAAATGTCTTCCCTTCACCTCCACTACTATACCGCGCCAGGGATCTTGCACGGGCTCGGCTTCGCGAAGGATTGGAAACGCGGTTCCGGTTGGTGGGGTCCAATATCGGTGGCGTATCCCACGAAGGTACTGGCAGTATGAGAGACGACCCATGAAAGTAACAGTGCGCCTTCCGTCCACCTTCGTTGGCTTGTGGCGCGATCGCCAAATAGACTGAGCTAGTCGTATACTTATTGTCCTGGAGAACGGTATTCGTGCCTCGTCCCGCAGGTATCAATAGCGCCGCGTCGTCCTTCAGTGTCGTACAGATACAAGGTCGCGAGTGCAGCAACATTTTGCCGCTGTGGCTCCGTGCATCTTAAGCGGATATATCTGATGCGCGATGTGTACAAGCTGAGAATCTCCTGAGTGAAAATCTTGACTAAGTCATTGGGAGACTAGACCAAACAATAAACATGGACTGGGTAAGAATCTCATCTTTGAATTGATAAGTCGAGTCTTTGTAAATTAATTTTGTAAATTAATAGTGAAGAATCATTAAAAGTATTTAATCTCTTGAAAACAACAAGATGTTAGAGTGTCACATTAGATACTCGATCAGAATAAGATATGTTGAGTTATATAAAAAGAAGCAATTTTTTATTTATATATATAATGGAGATTACATAAAGAAGCAATTTTACATTATTATAGAATTAGAAATCACTTTATTAATTCCATGTCTATAGAAAATTTATTCTAAAAGCGTTTTCTCTAAAACCTGTTTAAATTCCAATCGAAATGTCACGTTGGGCGCTGAATATATTAAGATTATACGAGAAGCAATTTTTAATTTTATTCTCAATAGAAAACAATTTATTTTCATTAATCTATAATGTATCTAGAAGAAACTTGTTCTGAGAGTAATGATCATCTCTCTTTGAATAACTTTCTAATCGAACTAGAGCCGAGTGTTTGATTTATAATTAGAACAAGAATTAGACTTGGACAAAGAAATGAAACTTTACTTTTATAATAATAAAGTGTTATCTTCAATTGATTTCTAATGATTAATATTTTTATTAATAGTAACATTTGGCGAAAGCAATGATATACGACTTTCGATAATTCTTGCAATCGTTAAGGAGAAACATACAATCCTCTCTATATTGTTGCGACTATAAAACCTTTTTTTATTTTCCCTACAATTATGATTTAATTAAAAAAAATATATAGTCGTAGAAAAAACAATTGTAGGGAAAATGTTAAAGAATAAAAATGTTTAAGAATAAAAAAAAATTATTTCTTGATCCGGAATAATTTCATCATGAAAATGTTGATATAAACTGATTTAAAAGTTGGGTATTTTTAGTTGGGTATCTTGATCCAAGAAGAAATTAATTTTAATACGTTGACTTTTTAGATTTCAATTCATGGTATTTCATGAGCGATATGTTGATATATAGTAATTTCTAACATCCGCTAGAATGTGTAGAATCTTTGAACGCGACGTTAATGACGGATGCACTCTCGGAAAAGTAATACAAGGACTACGCCTAGGCGGGAAGTGCAGACTTTCCTGCGCGAAATGTATGTTATCTTCGAATCAAACATGGACGGCGATGCCTGCGCCCAGCTATTTCAAGATTGTTCAAGATTTCGCAAAAGAATAATGTTTATTTGGAAATCATCAGGTCTCCGTGAGCGAGAGACTTGCATTTCGCTTGAATCCGCGTAATTATACCTCGATCGTTATCCGTACGATTTGCAATTTTTCTCACTATAGGAGTGTGTTACTGGAACGCGATGCGTAGACTAATTTCCGGACGAATAACGATTGAAATTGCATCAACATTAATGAGAAATGCGATCGTGGTTTGTGCCCTACATGATTTCACGTAACACAATCCAGTTGGCGCGACTTGATGAGGCGAGGTAAGAGCTGCGCGTCGGAGACTGAGATCGAATTCCAGAAGGAAAGATCTACATTCGCGTTGAGTAATGCGCAGGCGAGGGAAATATTTGACTTGCATATTCGCCCCGTGGTATCAAAACGCGATTACAAACATGAACGGCGCGGAAAAGAAACCTTGAGAACTAAATGAGAAGCACAGATCTATGGGCACGTCTGTAGGCGTAGGCACTCACTCCTTTTTTCTTTTTTTTTTAACTCTTTGCATCTCACTTAGTCACGCTTTCAACGAGTCCGCGGTGTTAATGAGCACGAAAGTGAGGAAGAACGGAAAGCAGACGAGGAGAGAAAGGATTATCTTCTATGAGCTTATCTTCTATGCGCGTGATTCTCCTAATCTTATTCTAATCGGTATAATTGAAGAGATCCGAAAGTCTAATATTTTCAAAAAAATAAGTTTAGAAATTTAGGAACTTCGAATTTTTTTAAAATGATATAAAAACACAATTCTTTGAGAGGTGAAAAGTGAAAGATACTATTACATAATATTAGTATATTTATATTCTCATTAATTATTTTTATTTCTTATCCATCTTTTTTTAAAATAAATCTACTATTTTTTAATTTCGATTTGTAGGGATTTTTATTTATAACTATGGAAAATATTTTTTTTGGAAGTTGTAATCTTATTTTAATTGGTATAACTGACGAACTAGATCTAAAAAAAGGAAAGAATATTATTTTTAAAAAAGTAGATTTAGAAGTTTAAGTCTCGTGTTTTTTAAAAAAAAATGATACTGAATGGAACATATCTAGGAATGAAACAAGATATAGTTTTTAGAGAGTATAAAGATGGAAAGTGAAAGACAACGATACGCGTAATATTAATATATTTTTATCTTCGTTAATCGATTTATCTATTTTCTATCTACGATTTATTTAACTTTTGCTACGCAGGGCATGGAATAATTCAAGAATGAAATAATCTAAGAATGGAATAAAAATATGAATCTTTGAGAGTAAAGATGAAAAGTGAAAGGCAGTATTACATAATATTAATACATTCATCATCTATCATTCACCTTTATTCAAAATAATTATCTGATTTATTTTAATTTTTAACAGTTCTTGTTCATGGCTATATTTGCGATTATTACATGATCGCTGCAAGTTAAAATACCAAGTATTAAGTATAAAAGCAGCGCTACCATAATTTTAATTAATTATCCCTGTTTAATTTTAAATAGCGAAAGTAAAATCAATTTTATTTGCATAATCTTATTTCAACGTGTGCATAAAGTGTTATAGCTATATTTTGTTATTTTGTATAACGGACGATAACTTTACTTGTGAAATCGTTATGCATGTTCTCCATTCTTAAAAATTTTTACCCTTTATTAGTCATATGGAATTTTGTCCCTTTTGTCAGCAATCTTAGTCTTTAAGCTTCAATGTAGGTTTTTTTATATTGTTCCGGACTGTATAAAAATCTGAAAAAATTTTTGCATACTTGCAAAATCTTTAACAACGAGTTTTTAATTTATAGAAGTTGGATTGTATTTTATTTATTTTCTACAGATTTGAATTTATTTTTACAATTGATTGTACTTTCAAAGCACCGACCTGCAGAGAGTTAGATCTTCACGAAAAGGATAAACTTCAATGAAAAATATACGAGATATTTTCGCGTCTTTTTCACAGTGTTCATAGAATTTATCACTTCATTAATTCGCTACTAATTATCTTTTACCGCAGCGTGCATCGGATTTCGCATAAAACATTGAAAAAAGTCTTTTTGTTATATGATTATTATAACTTATTAATAATAATTAATTTATTATGACGTTTAAACTTAAATTTTTTATCATATAATTTTTTATCTAATCAAAATTAGATAAAATTATTTTATTACGTTATGATTAATTTAGTAAATTTTATTTATATTATTGTATATTCATTAAATATTTATTTGAATAGAATTATCTCTAAATATTTATTAAATGTAATATTTGTTTGGTAAAAGAATCATTAATTTTATCTTCTATGTTTCTTCTTTTTTCGCGTGCACGCGAATTGCCTTATCTTTTACATCCAAACGTATAATATCAAACAAAAAATGGATCATGCATTGCACGATTAATTCGCTCACTTTCTGCGACGTAATAATTCTGAAAAGGATATCATCGTAATCTAGAAGGTGTTGGTAAGAGAACCTCTTACCACATTCCTCGCAGCGATAGTAGATTAATGTTGCAGCAAAACGGTGCAACTTCTCAGGATCTACGCGCGATCGAATGTATCTCAAGGCACGAGTGAGGTGAGCTGCATAGAAGAGATCATTTGAGGGCATGATCTATGCGCATATCGAATACCTGGGAACGATCGTCGGCTTCCTCTTGATACTAGAAGGAAAGAGGGGTTCCACCTGTACCACCTCCCGCCCCCTCCCTTGGCGTTGCACTCGCAATAAGCTTTAAGTCGTTGCACCGAAGGAGCAAAGAAGGAGCGAGCGCGTGTAGCAATTCGATTGCAAAATCGACCGAAAGGTCGTAATAATCCTTCTGTCCGTTCTTCGACAAATCGATGCAGGGCAATTTGAGAGCCATGAAAAAAATTGCACCTTACTTTATTCAACGGAAAATTAGACTCCAATAGCAGTGGACTTAGCCACTTTTGGTCCCGATTACACAAATATTATACTCTGTAAACTTCTGTGTTCAATTATGACGTATCTATGTCTTCAAAATTTGCGATTATTTATACAAGAAGATATAATATCTTAATAAATAATAATTTTTCCCTCGTTCTGAAGTTATTTAATTCAGCTTTGATTATGATTATTTTGACAAATTAATTCGAAATTTACTATCATCTTATATTTTCTTCTTCAAGACTCTATAAAAAAAATTTCTCTATAAAAAAAATCGATCAAATCGCTCGATTTTATTCTTAAGAGATTCTGTGATTTGTGAATATCTTTTTGGTAATTAAACCGGTTCAAGAATGAAAGAACATTATTCCTATATTCCTATCTTTTGATTTGAAGATCATGCGTCATCGCATAGCTTCTAAAGTGAAAGCAAACTTGCACTTTACTCAAGCGAGAAGCATCGAGACGCGAACGACTTTAATGCCTATGAAGATCGACCTTCGCGATGACAATTCGACCTTCGTCCAATCCAATCGGCTATATTTACGTGCCCACGTGACACGAGAGGAATGCAAGAAAGGAGTTGAGGTTCTGGAATGAGAAGTTTCCTCGACTTTTAGAGAAGAGAAAAACGAGAAGTCTTGGAGACAGGCTGAAATAAGACATTCGGAAGGTCGGTCAGCGGTCGACCTTTCGCGAAGTCGTGGCTCGAGGCAAAATCTTTCGTCGATATTAAGCGCGACTTTATTATCTGCTATTATATATAAGTCTCGGTTGAAAGATCATCACTATTGTGATAATATTTATGTACTTACTTATATTTAATATCTAAAATTTAGATATCTTATTAAAATGTTATTTATAATTATATATTTTAACTAAATTCGAAGGCGAGTATATAAAAGCAAATGAAATTTGAATCTTAAACTCATAATTGTTAGAAAATTTTATAGATTGATAGTTTGAATCGACTTTTTAATTTTTAAGATTACATATTATACATTACGTGAAAAAGAGAATGTTCTTTTATTCTTCGATTCTGCTGGCACTTCCTACTTCAAGTTATTACAATAAATAAAAAAAGATATTTCATTTTAGGTAGATCTAAGATTACTCTTTATGTCCCATTATATATCAACAAATATATACAATCTAGGTAGCAAATTAACCTTACTTACTATCGTTTTGATGTAAATGTGTTTTTAATGTCATTTTAATGATCAAAATGATGACAAAGAACGTCAATATGCTAAAAATTAATATCTTCGAGATTATTTTCTCGCGATTATGAATGCTCTGATATTGCCATCATATATCATATTCGAATATCAATTAATTTAACAATCGAAAGTTCTAACATCATCTTCATATTGATTCTTCACTGAAATGATCTTAGACAATAAAAAGTGTTTAAAATCCAGTTATAAAACATTTTTCGTGTTTAAAAGATGCAAAAATAATTTATACAAAAATAGCAACTTTTTTAAGTAAATATTACAAAATTAAGAAATAAAAAATAAAACTGGAATTATATAAATACTTTCTGCCACCTTTTCAATGGAACAAAGAATTAAAATGGATCGTCAACTGTGATTTGAGTCATTTGGTCAATAAAGAAGACTTAATTGCCGATATAATCGGTCTATTAATTTTCTACGAAAAAGAGCGAGAGTCTTAATGCCCGTGGGGCAAATTCTGTAGAAAGTAGAAGTGAGGTATGGTCTTTGACGACTCACAAAATCGATTTTATAACGTATCCACTTTCGAGGCAGTAGTGAAATAATTGCAAGTAAAAAACGTGATTTAATCTGTGTTACGACAACGAAAATTACGGTAAGTTTATAATTAATACCTAATGCGGGATGTGCGCGGAATTAACCATAATGTGCCTTTAATATTAGAAATTCAGTGCTGATACAAAGATAAATAAATATTTTATTTTCAAATAAGAAGTAATAAATAATATAACAAGTGTTAATAATTACATAGGCCCACAAAAAAGTACCCTTGTATTAGGGTGGAAATCCAGCTATTCTTATGTATTTTGAGTTGTTGAATACGAATCTGACATAAAAATATGACCATCATTCAGAGAAAATTTTCAATCTAGAGGGACCCTATAACCTATTTTTTTCCCCTTTTTGACCCATTTTCTCGCTCTACTTTTTTTTGTGGGCTTGTGTTATGAGATAATTGTAAACGTTTGATCTTACTTGTTCTAGATGCAAATTAAATACAATGTTCAAAATATCAAATTGCAATTATATACTAACAATATCACGTATTTCTCTGGATTTGAGAAAATTTTAATTAATGATTTTATCTCTATAATGATGAAAGTGAATGGTGCGTGAAAATTAAATTCCATTTAATCAAATAATCACAATGCATGATAATTACAATGCAGTTAGAGTCACATTTAAATTACTTGTTTTGGATTCAAAGTAAATGCAAATATTTGTAAAACATTATATTAATGATATTATAATATTATTGATGTAATTTCTACACTTAAGAACATTTTAATTGATGACTTCATTTCTAATGATATAAGTGGCGCGTGAAAATTAAATTCCATTTAATCGCATGCAATGCGGCCAACTAGTAACAAATCGCAATCGCCCGCGCACCACCAGCATTCAAGATGGAAATAAAAAAATTTTAGATCAAGAATGTCGCTTGTACCTTTCATAACGTCAGGGAGCCATAAATGTTGCACTCGGTTATAGCACCGTTTATTTAATTACATAAATCCGGTAAATTTCAGTATCTAATCGACTATATCGATTTTCCATATACATAACATGGATATCTAAATATTTATTACCATACATGTTCAGATATCTGAATAACTTGATCAAGATATCTGATTAATATCATTACTTGTTCATTATTACTATACAACAAAATTTACAAAATTATTGTAAATAATTCTTGTCATCTTATGGAAATAATAAGAAAAGAAATAGATATGATATAAAAATGCATTAAATGCATTTATCATCATTATTTTTCTACTTTCTTCTTCGAAGAAAATTAATATTAATTTTATGTTTAATTTATAACAGAATTTGTTTTTATATAAGACTCATCTTCATTAAAACGAGCTAAATATAAGTTGTAAATAAGATATCTGAAAATATCGTGGAAGATTTTTAAAAATCATATTACATATTGCGCGCAATTAACTTTTTAAGCGATTCTCATCAACAAGATTAAATTGTGTGTCTGGCTAGACTACATTTTTAAGTATTATCGATTTAAAAAACAATATTAATAGCGCGGAGCCAAAAGAAAGGCTGTGACTAAAAAAAATAGCCATGGACAAGTGCATCTTTTTTTTGGCGTGTCGCGTAAATAAAAAATGTTCAGAAGAGATGATTGTTTTATCAATACAACTTTGAACGTTCAGAAATCTGGTTTTGAAAGCATGCGATGCGCACAGAGAGTGTAAAAGGTCAATCAGGGGCTTCAAAAGGCCTTCTATATTATTATAGCGATAGTTCCGCTTAGTAAATGGGTTCTATTTTCGTGTTTTTTCTTTATTCTTGCGGAATAGCCGATAAAAATCGAGATAAGGAGAACATTAACTTGGAATTTCTGCGCAGAAACAGTGACGACACATAAAATTTTCAATTTGCATAAGATATCTCAGCAAATTATAATTTGGTGTAGGTTGAAAGAAAAACATTGATCGTAAAACGTTTGATAAAAATATTAAATCTTAATTCTCGGAAAGAAGAAAAACCATCTATGCTAAAAGTAAATTACAATTGTAAATATAAATAATGAGAATGAAAGAGAAAGAAAGAGATATAGGTATTATCTGAAACATATAGTTGAAACATTTAGCTGGGATTATAGACATTATGCATAAGTCAAAAAAAGCAATATTCATTTGCATGTTAAAAATAAAAATAAAACATAGAAAACATGCGGAAAACATTTTTACATTAATTATAGGCCTGTTCTTTTTAGCTGAACTTTTTTGCACAATTCATCTTCTCTCTTTTTTTTTCCAACGCAAGAACTTTAGCTAAAAAGAACAGATCTATTATTTCTAGAACATTACATAACATTGTTCTTCTCTAATCTGGAAATGTTACCGATATTTGACTTCTGCCAATAATAAGCAATTCGATATATAAAGCTGGATATCGTTTATTATCGTTTATTACTATAGCTGTCATTTCGATAAATACACGTTAAATTATAGCACTGATCGACGTTACCATCGGTAAGATTATCGTTCATGGGATCCGAAAAAGGATACAACGCTGCGTGTAAATGGAGAGAAGAACTCGAATGCTACTTCCTCTTTGAAAGTTATGAGAAGAATTAACTCGTTAACTACCGAAGAGCTCGAAGAGAAATTTTCTTCTTCGTCTCATGGCAGCATCAGTTAATTGGTCCAATCGATCTTTCGCGATATTTGAGAAAATGTCGACATGTTACGTATAATATTTTAAACATTATTCGGATTTAAATCCCTTAAAGTCAAATCTGTTTTCGGGAAAAACGCACATGTAAAAGCTGGATGTCGCGACGAAACTTCTCTTTCGAAAGGATTCTTGAAAGGTTTTGCGGTTGAGGTCGATTTGATGCTCTCGGTTGTAATTGTATATCTAAATCATGGACTGCTATTATCACGCTGAAGATAAAATATGAAAATGTCATAGCCGTTTGTATTAAACAAAACATCATCGATATCCTATTAATTTTCGTTATATTGTTGTTGAATCTTTGGTGTTGAAAATTGGGGATAATTTTAATATTGAATAATTCTGTAATTATTGAAAAGAGCAATCGATGATTTTCGAGCATCTATAAACTTGGAAAGCTTCAATCTTTTTGTTTCCATTGTTTAAATATAGAGATCATTTTTTCACGTTAAAACGTGGAAATTTGTCTTATGAAAAATTAGTCTTATGAAAAATAGCTTTGTAAATTGATTTAATTTGTATAATGATACTATTTTGTCAACGCATAATAATTTTCTTTTTCTGATGGATTATATATTATTTACTGTGCAAAATGAGGAGAATATATAATCTATCAGAAAGAGAAAATTATTATGAAATGATTCAGATTCCTAAAATGTTTTACTTCTCAATTATTTCTCGATCGGTCGAATGCTAGAACTATAATTGGTATTTCACTGCGGAAGCTGCGATTAGTATATTGGTATTCAGCTAGCAAATAATTAAGCGAAATATATTTATTACGTTACTGGGCGGAACTTGGCAATCAATGGGAATTCAGTAATCTTGATGTCAATGCGCGTACAATTAAATTATATACATTATTATTCTGGTTATCACTTTCTTTTTGCCTTTCTTTGTGCAATATGGCAAGACTGTTTACGTAATATTAACAATATTCTTTATGGAGCAATTATATAATTATGATGATAAGAAATATCGGAGCATTCTAATTGAGTGAAACATTATTTGTATCTGAAGAATATTACATATTCGTATTGGATATTTTTAGATCGAATAAAAATTCTTTACTCTTTTTTAAATATGGGCATTTCAATGTTGTTAATTCTGTTATTGTCTTGTTAACATTCTGTTATTTATATTGCTGTAAAGAAATTATGCAGAAGTTGTTAAATAAATAAAACATAATTGATATTAACCGAAACAATTATTATTAAAAACGATTTAGTAAGAAAAAAAAGAGAAAAAAAAAAGAAGTTGAAAATGCAACGTAAGATGTTTTAAATTTTCTTTTTTATACGCAATTTCTCTTTTCTCTCTCTCTCTCTCTCTCTCTCTCTCTCTCTCTTTTTCTCTTTCTTTTTGCCTTGAGATTTTTATTTATAACAATTTATTTTTATATGAGTTGTATCTTTGTACGATAAAAAAATAAGGATATTCATAAAAATCAAGAAATTTGAATATTTCAAGCAACATGCGAGTTTCTTTAGCTGATATTTATTCTGCACACACATAAATCTGGCACATACAAAATTCAGCTTAAAACATTGTACGTATTGCATTCACGACGAAGTTGCATACCTGCACGTTTTACTCGTTGTAAGAACCTTTCTCAATTATAAGCACCAAGAGATCCTTGATGAACTCTCACACAATAAGCTAAATAAACGCTTACTAAGCTGCATCGAATTGCACATATGAGTACTAGGTCAAAGTTAATCGTTCCACATTAAAGAGGAAAGTAGTTTGGTCGGTAGTTTCTATATGAATTGGAATTTCTTTATGAAGTTCAATTAGAGATAATAGTGCTAATTTGTGTGTGGTTGTAATGTAACAATAAAAAGTAAAATATGTGAGATTTAAGATATATTAATCGTATTATTATACTATAGATGAACAAATATGTTATGTGCATATATGATGAATGAAATTGAAATGTAATAATATAGAAATAAGTTTTCTTTTCTTTTTTACTAAATTTCGCGTCATTTAATTCTTTTTATTAATTTATAACTTGCGTATCTTTGTATCATAAACTTGTGATCACTTGTGTGAAAAACGAAAAATGACTAGATTTTCGAGTTTAGATCTTTTTATCGAAGTTCAAGAGATTATTTATTCTTTGCGAAATAAGATGAGAAATCGAGAGTCGAATGATGGAAACGACGTCCAGCAGTGGGATGTTGGTAGCGAATCGCATGACGAGAACTTCCGTTCCGGTTACGAAACTTCCAGAAAGTCAGCAATGACCAGTCCCAGTCTGCGGTTTGCCGGTCGCTGGACGACCGATGTGCGCGCTTGTGTGCGTGCTGATACGCAGCAGCGCGAAAACGCGAACGTATAATCGCTCGAGGCTCTCCCTTGAATCACCCGTATGTACTCGCTTTCCAAGGATCCCGGCATCGTAGAAAGTTATTTGACATTTAGAGGGGCTTCGGAGTTTTTTGACCCACCCCGCATGCATACTTATAGCCGCGTGCCGCCAAGCGCGAGCTATTATTTCGCGGGGGTAGACGTGTGCGCGGAGACAATATATTGCAGCGAGATGATTATTAAATCCCCGATTACAGAAATGTGCAATGTAACGCTATACATCTTAAAAGGAAAAAGACAAATTTCATGTTATACCGTAATTATTTGAATAACGGATATTTGTGGAATGAAGAATATTTTTGTAAATTAATTATAAGGATTGGGTAGTAACTAGTTAAAATGTTAAAAGTTAAAAAAAAGTTAAAACTTTTAATTTAACTTAGTTAATTTTAAATGCATTAAATTTTAACTTAACTAAGTTACTTTTAATTAACTTTTTAACTTTTATATAAGTTAAACAATTTTTTTACCTTTTTTAAATATCTTAGAAAAATAATAAGATACAATAAGACTAAGGACGTATATTCATAATCTGTTCATATTTTAAGACCATCTTAAGTAATTTCTTAAGATGCTAATACAGCCCTCTAATTGGTTTTTGCGGTTATGCCTTATGTCATAAACCTTAGTTCGGATCTACAATAGGTGTTTTAAGCCATAAGAAATTGACCAATTACAGTCAAATATTCTTCTCGCATTCAATTGTAATTGGTCAATTTCTTATGACTTATTTCTTAAGACTTATTAAAAAGTAATCATTGATCTTGTATCTTCTCTATGTATTGGTTTTTTTTGAAGTTATATAACTTATATAGTTATATCGTTATGTTATATACTTATATCACATATGAATAAAAAAATTAAAAATTTAATTAACTTAATAATCTATATTGTAGTTATTTAATCTCATTTTAAGAAAAATTAGACATTATGATCTAAAAAATGATTTTTTTCAAAATTAACTTTTTTTTTAACTTAAGTTAATTTAATATATTGACTTAACTTACGTTAAGTTAATTTTTATTCCTTCAACTTTTAACTTAACTTTATTAATTTTGTAAAGTCATTAACTTTAACTTTATTCAGTTAAAAAAAACATTAACATTAAACATTAAACTTACCCAACCCTGACTATAAATTAGATAGAATATTAAATATCTAATAAGCCGAAAAATACAATCAAAACTGACAAAATTTTATTATCTATTTACTTCCTTGAGACTTTGCATGTCGAATTTTCCGTGGGTTGACTTCGAAACTACTTGATGTCTTGTTAAAAGCACTTGTATAATTATTCTTAATTTCTCGTTTGATGTTTGCCAATGTCAAATATCTGGTAGTTTTTGATATACTTCATCTGAAGATATTGTCGTAAGTTTTATGGTAAAATCAAAGGGAACCATCTAGTAATAAGTTACGCTAACAACTGTCTTTCACGAGAGACGGAATTTCTATCCGTCTCATTAAACGTTCAGGGTCCATGGAGGCGCGTTAATTGTTATCACGTTGGCGAGTAGCGCGCCGTTAATGTAATGTATAACGTCAACGTAACGCGAAACTCACCGCCCGAAATTCACTGCGAGAAAGTCTCACTACGTTCTTTCTTCTTGCTTTCTCTTTGCACGCCCATTACATAACGAGAAGCGAGGTCGTCCGTGTTGTCTGTGTATGTCGCTATTCATCCGTTCTTATATCGTATGATCGATCTTTATTAATTCTGCATCGAAAGTCACCCGCTGACCGAGCCGAGTTGGGGAACAAGTGCATCGTCAAGCACTTTACATTTCTGCATTACATAAACGGTTACAAGTTGAACCGCATTTGGCGTACACGTAACGCCGAGATAGACGGGTATTTTATATGACTGTTGGTTTTAATTCACGCATCTCTCACAGAGCTATGAATCCTGAATGAATTAAACTTTAAAGAATGTATATCTATTTTCAAGGATGTGCATCACTTGTTTCCTTTGTATTTCCAATTATATTGAAACTTATAAAATATTTCAAATATATATAGAAAATATTTTAATTTATACATATTGCTTTAAATATGTTATTTATATTAATAATATAAATATATATTCAAATTTTACAAAATTGTTACAATGTGAATGAAAGTTTCGCCATTTGTTGTATCGAAAATTTCTTAATTAAGAATTTTGTCTTCGTTTATCCCAGAACATTTTTATATCCCTTAGGTATATCTATTTTATTTTTATGTTAATACATTACACAGAATAGTTTAAATATTAACTGCATTTCACTGATGTTTCATTGAAGTCACCAGTTATCCGTTGACTCATTACCGATCCGTTATACCAATATCCGAGAGATTGAACGCTACCAAAGTTGGAACGAACTCACTATGAATTAATTATTTGCGAAACTCTCACTTTGGCATATTGTATTATACGTCTCCGGCGATGATGAATTATTAATGAGATACACTATTTTTCTCATTGCAGGAGGTGCGAGCGGCATCGCTGATTCTCTGCTTGGGAATTCTGCTCGCGACAATACATGATGGTAAGTCTTTTTTCAGAAGAGAAACTGTTAAAATTTAATTTCTGCAATTTTTATAATTTTATTTTTTAATTATTTTATTTTTAATTACAATAAAAATATATATAGATAAATTTCGCTCGTATAAATTTCACATAATAAAATAAGAGGCTTCTATCAGATCATTATAATAAACGAACTTTAAAGATATAAACATTAATCCTTTATTATTCTTTTTCTATCATTTCACGGAACATTTCGATCGTACTTAATCCTCTTCAATATTTAAAAATAAATAAAAACCCTTAACAATAATTATAAGAATATATTAAAATTTTATAAATTAATTTCGGTGACGATACAAAAGTATTAATCGATATTTTATTTTTTATTACGTACAGAAAGCTCAATTATAAATACATTTGCCAATTAAAAATCAAATCTTTGATTTTAATTTCAAGTTGATTTTCTTTTAGCAAGAATTTAACTATGTACTAGTCTAGTTTTTAAAATTTAATAATTTAATAAACCTCGCAGATTGAAATTCTTTTAAGAGAATTTTTTTATTTTATCGCAGTGTTTATTGAAATTTTGAATTTTCTTTTTAGAAAAGTGGAAGAGGGGGGGGGAAGATAAAGATTTTTTTAAATTATTTAAAATTATTTTGTTCCTGATTTATTATTGTTTGAAGATAGATTTATTTTTTCTAAAATAAAAGATTAAAATAAAATATGAAAAAATTAACATAACTATTTAATCCTATGCATCGTGTACACCATGCATTTTCAGAAAATTGATATCAAAAAATAAGACATCAATTGGAATACTACTGTGGCAGAACAGGAATTATTCATTTCGTTCAATAAATAAATAGATGGCACTTATTTATAAAAAAATCTTTTACTCTTTTTTAAAAATGTCTTTGAACTTCGAAAAAATAGAACGAATTAAGTTATTAAGATAATTTTGATTCCGATAATAGTCAATAAGTATTCTGATTAAAATGATTCATTTTTTAATTTTAATCCATTGAGAGATCTGGAACCACACATAGTTGCAGCTAAACCGTGCACACAATGCACAGAAATCAAGTAGATCTGTTAATTATTCATGTTTTTATAAAAAAAAACAACAAATTTGCTTTTAATTAATAATAAATAGAGGACAAAAAGTAATTTTGATAAATATTTACTCATTTAAAAAAAAATTCCTAATAACTTTTATAAAAAATATCGCAATAAAGTAAAAAATCCTTCTGATCTATCCGATGAAATATGATTTATCTGATCTTCTTTGATCTTTAAGGAACACTTTGTATACTTACTTAATAGTAAATAAAGAATTCACGTCATTATAAAAGTACTATACGAAATAATGACAACAGCTAGGCTTTGCGTAGTATCAGGAAAATAATTCGTATGAATATTAAAAATAAATTACAACTTGAGATAAATTTCCAAGAGCGTTTGTGTACTGTCAACATAAACCTCATCTTGCGAAAGAAACTGTAAAACTATCATTTATTTGAATTCTCAGCATTTATCTGTTTGTTGGTATATTTTGGAAGCAAAGCAATAATCGTTTCCACACAGCACGAAAGTAATCGGCACTGCAACCGAGAGCGAATTGGAATGAGACACGTGAAGAAAACGAAAGGGTCTCTCGGATTGCTGGTAAAGTACTAGTTTTTCCAGTAGTCTAGGCGGCCATTCGCTTTCCTGCAAAAGTCCCGAGAAAAGATCGAAAGTTTCATCAAAGACTTGTTATTAGGCTCTTTGCACTCTGAAATGCAACGTAAAGTTAATTGATCAATTTTTTGTAACATGTGCAATTCATTGGTGTTAATCATGTTGCATTGTAAATAAAAAAATTAGTATAGCAATTATATATATTTTATGTAAATTATACACTTTTAAAGATTTTATCATTAAAATAAAATTTACCTATCTTAATTTTAATATTAGATTCAAATTTAAATTTATTCTTATGGATTTCTCTCTCTCTCTCTCTCTCTCTCTCTCTCTCTCTCTCTCTCTCTCTCTCTCTATTTAATATGGAATTAATAATATTTAATATTTAATATAAAAAATTACATACAGTTATGAACACTCTTTGATATATAGGGTTTTCTAATTTGATTTAGACACCAAAATATCTCGAAAACAATAAATTGGTTATAAGTTTGACCTTCAATGGCCAGAACGTGTTTTAAAATAAGAACATTAGCGCTATTTGTATTTGTTCGGAAAGCTTCGGAAGAGCGAAAAATTATCAGAATCAAAATTTTCTTATTTTTTCCAATAGAATATGAATCTGCATAAAACAGCGTTTTTATCCACGTGGACCTTTTTTCATTGTCAGTTGGACTGAAAGTGGTCCCAGACCCAAAATTTATTAAGTACTCATTTAATAATTTTCTTCAAATCTTACTTTTATTTAAAAATCTTTTTTTGTAAATGTTTTCGAAATATTTTGATGTTTATATAAGTTAGAATATTCTGTATATTCTTTATTAAGAAACATTCTGCATATTCTTGTTTAAAAAAATGATTTAATACAATTTTAATACAATTTTGTGTAACAGATCTCCTATGAATACTTGATTTTTAAAATAAATGTCATATACTATTTCTTTTGCTACAAAGATACATTAATATAAATAAAAAATAAAAATGTTTGATCATTAAAATAAAATTAATTCTAACTATATACGCTGGAATTCCAGAAATCCCAACGCAATTTGTTAAACAGAAATTTTTTCGCGTTTTTGAATTTTTCTTTTTCTTTGAATTTATATATTTTGAAGCTCTTTAATTCTATCGACTTTTACATATTATGACTATATAACTTAATCAATTCTCCATCGATTGAAAAAAAGATTAATTAAAATATGTCCATTTTTACAGGAGTTATGAACAAATATGGTTGGGCTCCCAGAGCTCCAAATGTGTATATAAAAGAAAAAAGAGTGTGTATAGCTAGAGTTAAAACAATTTAAAAAATATCAATTTAAAACAATGGATAAAATACTTAAGGAATAGCCACTATAATTTTTATGTTCAAAAGTTTATTAATATTCGTCCGATTATTTAAACGTTCTTGAACTTTGTAAAGAATTACAGTTAACATTCTTGTAAATCGCGCAAAAAATAAGCTGTAATATTTCTCACAATAAACGATAATGCTCAAGAATAAGCGATAATACTGCTAAGTGGAAAACTTCCACCTTGCAGTGTCTATATGCTTTCAATAATAATACTTTCCACGTCGTGATTAAAGTATAAAGCCACTTCGTGATTTTCTCATATTCAACGGGCAAATCCGGAAAAACGCGCGATCACGAGCAAGAGCGGAGATCGCAAGTCTCTTATTTGATATTATCTACACTATTATGTATCACGGCTAAATATTATTATATATTGTTTGTATAATTTCGATATATGTATAGCGTGGGACTGTTGCGAGCTCAGTTGCGAATACTCTCTTGGTGAGTGTTGTTGTGATGAAATTCTCAAATGTTTTAATAAATATCAATAATCTTTATGAAGGCAATAAAATTTATGGATTAAAGATTTAATGTGACATGTTTAATATGTCACTGTATTTAATTCGATGTATTCCAGAATTCTTAATTAGATTTTTAATAAATTTTAAGCTTATATATATATTAACTT
>NW_017259243.1:1624223-1648163 GCF_001594045.1 Atta colombica | reverse complement strand
ATTATAAAACGTAATATAATTGGCATTACTTTTAAAGCTTTTGAATTTTATAATATTGTCCCTTTTATATAAGTATTTATAAAATACAATAAAGTTAATACATTTAATTTTAACATCACATTAAAATATGTAAACATTTTATTTTTAATATAAATAAGTATCTATTTTTAATTTTTTAAATTCATAATTATTTTACACTTAAAAGACTAATTATTTTTTCAAATTGATTATAATATAAATGTAATGTAAAATAATGAAATATAATATAATAAAAATTAGATAGAATATGATGCACGTGTCATCAGGGACAAGATTAATGAACGTATTAAAACTGATATAATTTAGGTCAAATTTTATTGCTCTGGGCATATAAAAGTAATTTAAATGATACATTAAAAGTAATCTAAATTTTTTGTTTTTTTTTATTTTTATTAATTTACAAATATTTATAGAAAACGGAAAGTTTCTTTCAAAAGTAATCCGTACAATTTAGTTCTTTATGTACAAAATAATTACATATTTTAAAGATTTAGAAACGGACACTTACTTATTTATACTAAAAATGATATTGTGTATAAATTTTTATCAAAATTCTCATTTTTTCTATTTTTCAAAAGTATTTCTAGTTTATGATAGATCGCTTTGACGGACATAATCTACAATTAATCATTATTATTACAATTAATACACGATAGCATTCAACTTTCCTTTACGTAAATACATAAGCCTTCGATAAACGCTCGTCGAAATTGCTCTGATTTCGACGTTGCCCAGGGATATTTCGTCGACCTCGTCAAAGTGTCGCCTGGTTCCTGCGGTCAGGGTCAGTAGTAAGCCTTAATCTACAGGTACTGCTCGTGTTTCTACACAATTGTTCCTACATGATGTTCGGCCTCGTTTCACGCACGATCGGTGAAAGCAACGACGGATAATTCGCGAACGGCTCGAAAGTGCTCGTTGCATGTACGAGACGCGAACTCTCGGCATGCCATCAAAGTCAGCCTTCGTGGGCGATTATGCACGTGCGAAGCGGGGCAACGAGATGCATGCTTCTCCATGCATAGATATACACGCATTCGACTAATTAACCGCTTGGACGGCTAGAGAGAAACAATATCCGTCTCGTAATACTGTCTCTCGCTTTCGCAATGCCATTTTCGATCGGATTACGTGGCTTGTTACGGATCTTCGTAACATTTTGCTGAAGGAAGTTAGATTAACTGTAATGATATCCGCAATAATACAATCTAATTCAATTAACATAATCATGACTTTATAAGATCTCCTTAGTTTGCGAAATTATAAAAAGTTGAGCATTATCATCAGACTCTATTTGAGGAGATTAGCTTTTACAAAAAACAATTTAAAATAATATAACTGGATACAACGAGATCTTTTATTTACTTTCTGTGTAAAATGATGTTGTACCAGTTAATTAATGCAAAAATATTGTTGGAAACAACACAATTTTAATACATTTCAATTTAATTTATCTACATACATCTCGAAAAATTAACTTTGCCTTTCGTATATTATTTTAGATAAAATTAATTATATGCTATTATCATAGTTGTGTACACATGTAAAAAAAAATTATTGTTTTTACAACATAAGTGCTTTTGAAAAAAAATTAATTCTTTTTATTTTGCATTGTCTGAATTTCTAATGACGTCAAGTCACATTGTCTATCGTAAATTATACATATATATATATTTTCGAAAATTGCTATATTTTCTTCTACATAAGTCAGAAAAAAATCTAGCCGGATATCAGAAATGCATTTTAAGAACCTCATCGGCTATGAGAGCCGAACGCTATTTCTTCGCATAAACGAAAGTCCCAATCGCGTGTCAATTTCTCTCTGTTGGAACGTTTTCTCTCGTAGCGTTTATGCATTCTCCCCACGTTCGCAAGTATGTGCACGTATGAATTTAATGCGAATATAGTGAAGAGCCAGGCGTATGCGTCTGGGACGCTTAATTCACGATCTCGTAAACGTGCGTTTAGCGGTGAAAACGCCGAAAGCACGCTATTAAGAGGTGTCACCAGAGAGCGAAAATTTTTCGCGATTTGCAGCGCAAGATTCAATGCACTAGGATGCATAGCTCTCTTCATTCAAAAGAATTCTATTGAAAGCAGAAAAGCAGTCACTGTAAAACAAAGTGACCTCGTTTCTTCTTCTTTCAGAAAAATGCCAATATGCTTATAAGAAATAAATATTTTTAACCAAAGACCGATTTTAGATACCTATGTAATTAATTATTTTTAAATATTAAAAAATTTTTTTGTTCATAGTCAATATTATATTTATTAAATCTATTAGTGTATGTAAGTACTTTTTAGGTCTAACTTATTATTGATAGTAATATATTGTTGATTCAGCAGTCATCTGATTTATTTGTATTTGTATAACTTATTTTATGTAAACGCTTTAAAAATTATTATAATTATTTAACGATATACAATAGAAATCTAAAAATAACTTTCTATATTAAAAAAATTGAAAAAAATATATTTAAAAATTGCTTTAAAAAAAGCAATTTTATATATTCTTCATGCTTGTAACTGTGTATTTTTATTTTTTAGGAATCGCTGAACGCAGAATTGTCTGTTATTATACGAACTGGTCAGTGTATCGGCCCGGCACAGCGAAATTCTCCCCTCAAAACATAAATCCATATCTTTGTACTCACTTAATCTACGCGTTTGGAGGTTTCACAAAAGAAAACGCACTGAAACCGTTCGACAAGTATCAAGATATCGAAAAAGGTACAAAAATATAATATTTATTTCAAGACTTGTTAAATTTTATTATCAATTTATTGAAGAATTGTAATGATTGTAATTCAATATTGCAGCCTTATTATAATAATTATTTAATTACCTACTTATTTATCAATGATATGCATATTGACGGCGATTCAATTAAAATGAACGTATCATAAATTTATTAAAAATGTAATGTTATGACTTAATGTAATAACTGAATCAATTATACCAAGAAAATTGAAGACTAAATGTTAACCGTCCCACGAGTATTAAAAATATTACTTTCAGTTACAACAAGAATTACTTCTAATTTTACATCTATTATATTTAAATATAAGCAGCGTTGCTTCTATTTAGTCAGAATGCTCTGTTTATCAAGTTGTTTAATGCACTACATTGACAAACTCTGAACACATCATTTTTGATGACTTGGCCGATGTTTAACTTTCACTCTTCAATGAACATGTTCACTCGACAGGCGGATACGCGAAGTTTACGGGTTTGAAGACCTATAATAAGAACTTGAAGACGATGCTGGCGATCGGCGGTTGGAATGAAGGCTCCAGCAGATTTTCACCGATGGTAGCCGATTCTGCGAGACGACGGGAATTTGTCAAGAACGCTATTAAGTTCCTTAGACAGAATCATTTCGATGGCCTCGATCTCGACTGGGAATATCCAGCATTTAGAGATGGCGGAAAACCGCGAGATAAGGACAATTACGCCGACTTGGTGCAGGTAGATTTATCAATCATTTCTTATCGTCATAAAAAAAGATATGAAATTTCTTGTAGAAATCTCAGCAAATAAAAAAAATGTTAAAGGTTCACAGATAGAAATGTGAATAAACGCAAAATGATAAAAAACTGATTGCAATCTTATTTCAATCAAAGAAGGAATGAATTGCGGAAAGTTAAATAAAATAATTAATTGCGAATTGATAGGAACTTCGTGAGGAGTTTGAGAGAGAATCTTCGAAGACCGGAAGATCAAGATTGTTGCTATCGATGGCGATGCCCGCCGGTGCCGAATATATCGACAAAGGTTACGATGTACCCAGACTAAATGAATACTTGGACTTTATTAATTTACTCTCTTACGACTATCACTCGGCGTACGAGCCCGCTGTCAATCATCATTCACCATTGTATCCCCTGGAGGAGGACAACGAATACAATTACGATGCGGAATTGACTATTGTGAGAATTTGTTCATTAAGATCTTATAGTTACCATTTGAATCAGATCAATTAGTAAGATGCCTTCATTAATGTCTAACAGGATTATACAATAACTCATCTCTTGGAGAAAGGCGCGTCCGCAGATAAAGTCGTTCTTGGAATACCAACATATGGTCGATCATATACATTGTTCAATCAGGATGCAACCGAACTCGGATCGCCAGCGGATGGTCCTGGTACCGAAGGAGAAGCCACTCGAGAGAAAGGCTATCTTGCCTATTATGAGGTAAATTTTATTGCACACAACCAATAGAAATAGTTGGAGTTTAAGTGCTTATATAATTTTGTGGGAATCTATATACTATGTATGTAGTCTTTTATGTAATTATATAATGGATCAGTTCTATATTATCTAAGAATACATAAAATTTATAAAATATGCATATATAAAAATTCTATGTATTTAAATTTATAAGCATATGTTTTTTATTTATATATTTAAAATTGAAAATTAAACATTTGTTTTTAAGATTTGCGAGAGTATAGCAGATTCTGACGAATGGGAAGTTGTTCAACCAAATCCAAAAGCTATGGGACCATACGCCTTCAAAGACAATCAGTGGGTAGGATATGACGACGAGGATATAGTCAAATTGAAAGCTCATTATGTGAATGAGAAGAAATTGGGAGGCATTATGTTCTGGTCGATAGATAATGATGATTTTCGTGGGAAATGCCACGGTCGACCTTATCCATTGATTGAGGCTGCCAAAGAAGCGTTGCTTACGGATAATAGGTAATCTTATATATGTATATATAATAATATGTTAACAAATTTTATTAGCAACAAATATCAATTTAAGAAACAGCACTTTAAACTATATTATTATATTATGATATAATATTATATTATGATATAATTATAATATGTAATATATGTATTAGATAATAATATTACATTAGATAATAATATTACATTACAATAATTATCTAAAGATAGTGTTTTAGTGTATTATTAATGTTATTATATAAGTCAGCTTAAATATTTATACAAGACATCAAATTAATAAATGATAATATAGACCTACAAAAAAAAGTATCTTGTGCTTGAATGGAGATCCATTCAAATGGGTCAAAAATGGGAAAAAAAAGGATCATTTTTTCGCTTTAGATTGAAAATTTACTCTGAATGGTCCTATTTTGATGTCAGATTCATATTCAGCGATTCAAAATACATAAGAATAGCTGGGTCTTCACCCCAACACAGAATATTTTTTTGTGAGTTTGTGTAATTGATGAAAACAAAATGTAGATTTTTTTAATTCGAAATCTTATTTTTGGTGTTAGATATTTTTTATTTCTATTTATAATTTAATATTATTATACATATAAAAATTATTATTATTGTTATATAGCAGGAATACAATCGACAAGACGAAGTCAGTAGATAATCGTAAAAAGACCCGCACGCAAAATACGCAAAGCAGCACTCGTAAGTCGAGTATAAGTAACCGAAGAAGTAGCACTACATCTGCTCCAATTATCAGCAAACGTGTGTCCTCTTCAAGACCAAAATACCGTACCATTTCACAAGCGAGCAAGGAAGAACAGGAAGATCGGGAAGTATCTAGGAGATCATATGATCCATTATCAGATGAAGACACAGAGGGTAGAAACACTGTAAGAGTTACAGAGAAAACCGAGCGACCGAAGAATCAAAACAGGAGTAAAACGCAAAGTGCTGATCGTACTACTCGTAGAAAGCATTCCAGACGTAAGGGGCAAAACAAGATTGGCGAGAATGAAGAATCCTTAAGCAACAAGCTAACGACTCCCGAACCACCAACTACACCCGATCCAGGAACTGGTAAATTTCCGTGAAAATCACGAGATAAACATGTTTTAAACAATGATTAATTGAATTCTTGCTCTCAGATTTTGGAATATCTCAATTTAATATATAAAAGTATTTGGAACAAAATTATTTTTACTACGTATTTTACATTTTACAGATTTTAAATGTGAAGATGAAGGCTTCTTTCCGCATCCTCGTGATTGCAAAAAATATTTCTGGTGTCTTGATAGTGGTCCCGGTGGACTTGGCGTAGTTGCGCATCAATTCATCTGTCCATCAGGTAATTTTATTCTACTAATAATTTTATTCTATTAATAATTTTTATTACGTTTTAACAGTTAATTCTTAAATTATTAATTTTATGAGAATATAACTTTATGAGAAAAAAGGAAAAGATAAGCATGAAATGTATATATATATATATATAAAATTAAAAAATTAAAAATTTAAATAAATGATACGAATAAAAAATTAATTCAAAAAATTTGAATTTTTAAATATTATTCAGTAAACACTAATTAATAGAATGCGTTCGAGATGTATTAATAAATGCTGTTGGAGTCTTCCACCTTCATCGTTTGTTAAACGTAAAACAAAGATGACACAAATAGTGTTAATAGCGTCTCTTTGATAGCATCCATAGTAACATAACATTGATGTTATAATTTACTCTGGATAATAGTTATATTATTTCCATTTATTGCTAGATCTGAGACTAGAACATAAATTTTTGATTTGTTCGTAATAATATCTTTTGGATTTTCACAGGATTGGTATTCAACAAAGGGGCGGATTCTTGTGATTATCCGCGTAACGTAATTTGTCCCAAGACATCGAAAACATCGATCGTCTCTACCACTAGATCGCCCATTACGGCCGCAACAAGTCGAACAACTTACTTGCACAGCACAACAACCGCAAAAGAGGAATCAGAAGAGTACGATTCGGAAGAGGATGACAATTTAGAAGAGGATGACGAGGAAGACGAAGAAGAGGAAGAGGAGGAGAAGGAAGAACCGATAACTACTACAACAATGAGACCGCTTGTGTATAAAACACTTACTAGAAATAGACCAAGTACCACTACGACTACTACGACGACCACTTCGAAACCAAGTGAACGAGAAAAAATTGACAGCGAAGACGAGGAAGATCCAAAAGTTATCAAAGAACTCATCGATCTTATAAAAAAAGCTGGCAAGTATAAGTTTGTTAAACATAAGTAGATATAACTACAATGTACCTACCTTTCTAATGATTCTATAACATTAACACCCTCTGCAATTAAAATAACTCTAAGTAATTTTAATTCTTCTTTTAATTCTTTCAGTTCTTTTTTTTATATTACCTTTTATTGATTTCTATGCAATATTTTTTATAATATTGATATATCTCTTTTGCTAGGAAATCTTTTATATTATATTTTTATATTATATTTTAAAATAAATAATTTAAAGAATTTTTTTATTTTAGGAGGAATAGAAGAGTTGGAAAAGCAATTGCTATTTCAAGAAAAGAATTCGGATACCAAATCAGGCAGCGAAAGTGTCACACCGGCTACGATTAGTCGTAGTTTATATGAACGTGTACTGAATCGCCAAACGAATAGAATTGGTAATCATCGACCCGTGTTATCGTCCTCGGAAACCAGTTACGTGAACGGGCCAGGAAGAGCACAATTCGAAGGTTTGGACGATATCCCTGAAGTGAAGAGTCTTAGACGATCACAGAAACCTCAATATGTCACCATCGAAAGATCCAAGTCAGTCACTTGTTTGATTATTATAAATGTATTATTAGTAAAAATAATATCACACATTTTATATTAATTACTTATACTTATTAAGTTTAATTAATTTCCATCGTAGTTTATATATTTTTTCTTTCTGTTAATCATAATTTTCCAGAAAATTAAATTGAGACCAATATTGATAAAACTAAATAAACAAAACAACAACATGGGCAAATTGTTGCGCAGAAAATTATTCGTTATAATTAAAAATCTTTTTATTACTAATAAATAGATTCTATTAATTTTTAATTATAGCGAATAATTTTCTGCGCAACATTTTCCATACTTGACTCAATCCTATATATCCATTGTTGTTTTGTTTATTTAATTTTATTAGGAATTTGTTTCTTAAATTTAATTGTTGATAAAACTAATTTTATAAATTGTAAATGTTTAATTCATATACCTTTTAGTTACGATTCTGATATTGATTAGATCGATCACGAAAGAATCTTCATCCGAGAACGAAGATATCAATGAGGACGAGGAAAACAACAGTGATGTAGCTTCTTCTGAGGGAAAAAGCATTAGTAACCCGTTAGAAGATAGCTTATCCACTCAACGGGTGACGCCAAGTTACGTAAATATTCGACGAACACGACCTTTCACCACGACGTCTAAGTAAGATAATTGACAAAATAAATGATTTATCTCGTATATTGTAAAAATATTGTATCTCTCATGATATGAAATTTTCAGAATCGAGAATGACGTGGAAGGGAAGGAAATTGAAATCGAGGAGGAAAAACCGACTCGCAGACGACGACCGATCGTTTCTTCAAAGTAAACATATTTTCAATGATACAATTATTCGCGCTCTGTTCTATTAAAAATTTATTAAAAATTAATATTACATAATAATTATTTTTAGACAACATGATAATGAAGCAAGCTCTGAAACGTCTAAACCTTTTCGAAATCGTGATTCAGGTTTCAGGTACAAGAAAAAAATTGTAAATATATGATAACATAATATAATTATATGTATAATATATATCTAAATATAATGTACTACCTACATTTATTATTTTTATAAGATTCTTATTTCTTATAACAACTTCAGAAAATCAGAGAAAAGAGAAGATAAAAGCACGAATCATCAATCAGCAGACAAAGATAATGATTCATCAACAACCAAAACTAGGTTTCTATATATAATTATTTGCTACAATATTTTTATATTACTTTTCATTTTCTTTTATATTACTATGCACGTTTTTATTTATTTTTTAGGTACTCTAACATACAAAGATTCAGAAGTACCACTTTGAAAACTTCGGAAGGTTTGTCTAGCATAATATCAGAGATTAGCGAGACGACTTCACCAACGAGATTAGAAGAATATCCAGAAGTATCTAGAAAAACAGTTAATACGACCGCTTCGTTGTCTACAACGCCTGCAACGACTATTTCGACTTCCACCGAAGTTATCACCACAATTAGTGTTGAACCACCAGAACCATCAGAAAATTCATCTAATGTTAGCTCTAGAACGGACATCGACTCCACCACTGACTCGATGAAACTGGTGGAAGATTCGGCAACGGAGATCTTATTTACAACATTGCCGGCAATTAGTAGTAATTTAAGCCAGTCGACGACGACAACAACAACAACGACGTTAGCAAGCAGATCAACGATCGCCGCAGTGTCGCAACCGCGACCTTTCGGTTTTACCAGACGAAGATCCAGTTCATTAGAAACGACGACGACGGCTACGACTCCATTGAGCAGGTCCAAGGTGAGTATTACGCCGCGAAATTCTACGCGTCCGTCCAATCCGGTTCTGGGGCGAATTCGATTAAGGACAAAACCAGTCAAACGAGTTACCGAGGAGGAGTTAGTGGATCAAGTGGACATTCCGCATGCGGAGACTTTCACATCCAGGAGCAAGGACCTTAGTAGATCACGTGGCAGGGGATCCAACAGATACACTCCACCAACTTCGAGATCAAAGACGCAAGACGTTTCCGTGAATTCCGTCCCAGGTCTTAAGTTCAGAGAAAGAGGCAGAACAACAACTTCAACTACCGTTGGTACAGTTACCATTGATGATGTTAAGAGAAGATATCGAAGACCTAGCAGCAGAGTCAATAATTCAGAATCTATTAAAGCCAATGAATTGGATGATAGCCCGATAGTAAGAATAACACAAGGTGGTTCTAGAAAAAATCCGTTGTATCAATCGCAATCTGATGAGGAGAATAATAAAATAACGAACATCAGGGTATTTAGAAAGCCGACTGTTAATCGCGAATTGTATGACAGAACGAAGTACACAAGAAAGAGAAACAACGTGGAAGAGTCGTTGCAAAAAGTAAACGATGACTTGAACCAAAAACACATAGCATCGACACTAAAAACTTTCAGAACAAGTACTTCTGCGGAAACTGACAGGATTGAGGGAAATGATTTGTTGAATGGCATTGTTATTGATCAATCAACCGCAAAAATTGATTCCGTTGTTGAATCCAACACTATCCAGCCGATCTACGATTTGAAACCAATCGCAATTGATGTAACAACTATATCTAGCAATAAAATAGATGCAAGCAATCAATCTAAAGATACTGTTGCCACAACGACCACTCGCATCGAAACTCAATTTAATCCCGATTTGGTGACGATTGTTTCTACCGAACGCGCCTTTGATGTTGCAGAAAAAACATCGGGAACATCAAGAAAACGAAAAATTTTCCTAAGAAAGAGACCAATATCATCGAGCACAGTTGTCAATATTATTGAAACAGAAGAAGAGGAAACATCTCAAGGGCCTCGCAGACGAAAAGTGATAAAACGTAAACGTCCACTTCAAAATACTTCAACATCGATTGAAGTTTCCCTCGAAGAAGAAAAAGATTCGAGTCTTCTTTTAAAACCGACGATTCCAATGGAAAGCGATAAAGATATTGAAAAATCGACAGTTTCTATTAATCAGACAGAGGTTACTTTAATAAGCCAAAATACTGAAGAATCGACGATTGTTACTGGTTTAACCGGATTTACGAGAGAAATGGAAGATTCAACTTTGACTGTCACGGAAACTACTTTGTCTGCCGATTACAACCCTGATGGTTTCACGAAGGTTACTTTGGAGACTCCTGCAATTGAAACCACGACGACATCAAGCGAAGAAGTTACAGATATTCTCAGCACTGCTACTATATCAACGATTAACACAGATGCTGACGAGGTTCAGCGGTCAACGATTGAAATGGATACTGAAGTTACTACAATTGAATCAACGTTGGCGACAGACACTACTTATAACACTGAAAGTATGTTTTTAGAAGATGTATTAATACCATCTACTGAAGCTGAGAATTTATCCACTACTCGCATGCAAATAACCACCACGTTGTCCACATCGGATTCAGATTCAGCTACCACTCGTACGCAAGCAACTACTACACCATTTACGACGGAATCGGATTCATTTTCAGTTGCAAGATCGACTTTTGATTCGAGATACGCACGTAAGAAGTTTATTCGCAAGAATCCTGTATCATCTTCAGGGAACACCACCAATCAA
Source organism: Atta colombica (assembly GCF_001594045.1). Classification (NCBI taxonomy): domain Eukaryota; kingdom Metazoa; phylum Arthropoda; class Insecta; order Hymenoptera; family Formicidae; genus Atta; species Atta colombica. Next base: position 1,637,035 of record NW_017259243.1, on the reverse strand, counting down.
TACGTTCCTGCGCTGTTATCAACGGAAAACAGCAGCCTCGAGATTCTCTCAAAACGCAAAAACCACTTATTTATTGGACGTCCAGTTTCTCCTAGCATCGTTAATATACTTTACGATAATCTTAAATATAAGGAAGAGAAAGAAGGAGAAGAAAAAGAGAATACAAACAGATCTCGTGACTTAGCTAGACAAGACATTGTAAAAGGTACGACTCTGAGAAACAAATCGATTTCGACAAATGGTTTTTCGGATGACACCTTGGAATTCTGGAAACATTATACCACGACTTCGTTAAGAGATCAAATAAATTATTCTTCAGCTTATATTGAAGATGTTGAAGACCGTAAAATTGCGAGAACAGAGTTTACAGAAAATAATACGTATCGATTAACACCAATTGTTACTCGCGGACCTGAGATTCGGCCACGATACAAGGTTCCAATAATATTGAAGAGGCCATTCGATCCTGAAGAAGCTTTATCGCCGAGGCGATATCCTCCGTTAGATTCTGCACCTGAAGAATCCGAGGAGACACCAGAGACAAGGAATGCCAGACTGAGACAATCCGGCTTCCGGCAGCCGCGAATGCGTTATAAGCTTCTAAATCGGAATAATGTTAAAATCGAGGAAAAAACTACGCAGCCGAGTCCGGAATCTACGAGCACTTGGCAATATTTCAGAACACGTTCGTACCCAAAACGTACGTCGACCAGTACGGAAGCGGCAATCACGGAGACTCTGATACCGATGAAAAAATTTGATTACGCTGCGGATGCTTTCCATCGGAAACACCAATCACTGAGAACAACGATGCCAAGGAGCAACGATTTTTTTGACTCGCAAAATTTAATTGATCCATATTATACGCGTACTACAGTAAAACCATCCGTAACTAGATTGGTGACCTCGGTAACAGAGTCCGGTACCACGGAGCGGCAGAAGATCCTCATCAAGACCAAGTATTCATCATTGACATCGACCACGAGGATACCAGCGGATCAATTCTCTCCAACAATTCCATCAATTTTGGTGACTGGAGTCAATGATGACTCTGCCAACGAAGTTCGTTATGGTATCGAGCGATCCACCTTGCCCATCGAGGGCGAGTTCAATTATCGTTATGATGATCGATTCACTACAGAATCTTATGAGTCTTCGACTATCGAAATCGAGTCAGTATTCAGCAATCTGATCGCTGGCAAGAGCTCCGCGAAATAATAGTCGAATGTCGTACTATTTATTAATGTAGTCAACGATAATGTACATAGATCCAGCCATTAAGTAATTAAGAAACAATTGCGATCGCCGATTTATCGGAAGGAACGTTAAAGTGTTAGTAGACATTTAAAGGTCACTAATGTATATAACACTCTTAACAAATTTAATTATATTATATTTAAGATTGTTCTATGAGATGGACATTAAATATAACTATGTGAATCAAAAGGACAAGGACTCGTTATAGCTCACGACTACCGACGACTGAATAATCGTCTTCACGCATCATTCTCACATCATCAATAATGACTGAATCATAACGAGCACCTTCTTCATTCGCTTCTCAGAGGGGGACTTTTGACTGAAACCTCTGATAACTTTCTCGATGATGTACTTTTACTTACCACAAATACAATAATCATTAAACACTATCGATGTCCTAGGATGATTCCTTAATCGATCCAAATTAACGCAGCAAGCAAGACACGTTCACGGCGCTTCAATAGATAACTAAAGAGTCTTCCTCTTCATGTTCCTTCTTTTTTCCTCCAAACTGGCGCAGCTCACGCATAGACAGAAAGACAGAAAGAAGAAGATTGCAAAAAAATAAACTATGAAGGGAGAGAACAAGGAGAAACAGAGAGGTTTTTAAGAACCTCCATATTAAAGCGCGCTGCATTATTCTGATTTTCAGGTCGCCGATTCGGAAGCTATTAGACTGCCGACTCTGAAGGAGCTGATTGGCTATCCGACGACTTACTACGACGATCGTACTGCTATGACGTCGTCATCCATACTCTTGCACTTGTTGCGTAACGATGTGGACAACGATATTAGCCGGCAGAATGTCGAGAAGTTGTTGAGAGGAACAGACGAATCGCAAGATGGTGAAAAAGAGATCGCCCAATCACCGAGAGACATAATTGAAGAAACCGATGATTCGTGGCTGCAACAAGCTTCAGAAAACAGATCTCGCACTTTAAGAAAAGACGACGTTACAAACTTTGATGAACGAGTTTCAGTCACGAACACTATTCAAGAAGACGAGACTAAACGAAAGACATCTACCAATTCGGTTTATTTGAAACCAACGACAATGCGCAGCATTTCTCTCATTAGTCTGATTTCTAATCCGGTAATGCGTGGGTTTTACATCACCAGAAGCGAAAATGCATCATCGATTTTGGTGGATAGATCTACGCCACTTTATACAACGACTGATATTCCCGTTGAACAGCAGACGGAAACCATTTTAATTTCCGACGTTTCTATGCCTGATGAGGCTGTTACTGTTGCTTATAATGATCAGATTGAATCAGGACTTAATCTTCTCGACGACAATGTAAATATCATTAACGACAAAAGTATCGATTTTCGCGGAGAGAAATATTCCGTATCCAATTCTTCAATGACTTTTTCAAACGCTGAGACTTCAAATCATGAAAAATCTGACTTAATTACTATTCTTGTCGATAGGCCAATATCCAACAGAGAAAAATTATTGCGTAATTTTGATCATATGACGCCACTTTTTAACTCTTACGACGCATCTTCGACAAAACGAAAAATCGCCCTCGCTGTAAATAGATACAACGAAACCATCACACCGTTGTGGACGGGGCGTATAGTGGCAAAGAAAAGAAATAGGACTACTGTTTCACCAATCAAGGACGCTATAAGACAAACGGAGAGCGATTCTATTTATGCCGTAACTAACACTTTAAGAAGTGCTTCTCTAACTACTGAAGCTTCGACTTTGGCTTCAAGAAATAAACTTCCTACGGCTTCGATCATATCGACAACTTCTCTAACGGTACCCGATGATTTTACATCTCCTGAAATTCTAAGCGTTTATAATAATCTTGCGAATTCTAATGCCAAAACTGAAGACTCAGAAAGTAATGTAACTGAGATAGTGACTTTAACAAATTCAATAATCGCAGCGACTCCTTCTATTTTAAAAACTATTCCATCAAATGATGCCACAACTGCTGATATTTTAACGTTTTCGGATGATTCTACAATCATGAATGTTCCTATAACGCATTCTGTTACGACGTCATCGACGATAGCAGTTTCAAAAGCACCTACAGTTGCGACTGAAATTGCCATAATCTATACACCCACAATTATAAGTACTGAAGTTGAAACTACTCCAAATTATTCCGTAACTGATAATCCATTAATGGAGAATGCAATTCTGACTGATCCTGCAACTACGATTACATTCGCAACAAATACTGAAAGTGAAATTCCTTCTACAAATGTAAATATAATTCCGGAGACTACTACAGTTGTAACCGATCATGTAACTACAGTAACAAATGCTGGAGCCGTAAAAAATATTATATCCACACCAATAACTGCTAATGTACAAGAAATTGCAAATGATTCTGCAAATATGACTACAGTGCAAATTACAAATGCTAATATTGGTATTACTTCTTCAATAATAAATTATTCCACAGATGCAATTCCAACAACTATAAGTACGTACGATGTTGATTCTACAACCTTGGTTACAGCTGCGAGTGTTACAGATGAAACATTTTCCATAACTAAAAATTATTCCACATTCACAATTAAGAATGCTACAATTCCCGTCACTACTTCACCATTAACAGTCATTCCTTCAACTACGAACACACAACATATACATGTAACTGCACCCATGACAACGAATAATCTCGCAGATATAAACACTAATGTAACAACAAATATAATGACTACGCCTCTTAATGTAATTATTCCAACGACTACTGATCTTAATGTAATTACATCGTCTATAAATACAAACATTCCTTCCACTTCTTCAACTAGCGAGATCTCGCCAATTACAATTCGATCTAAAAATAGTTCTGTGACTTCGCCCAAGGCTCTAATTATGAATACAGACATAACTTCAACAAATTCTGTTTCTACAATTTTAACGCCTGAATCTTCTACAATACATCTCACAAATTCAAGTAATTTTAATATTAGCAATTCCGAGATATTAACCGTTACAACAATTGCAGAAACTACTGAAATTACTGAAATTCCTACGTTCGAAATCCCTTCAACATTTACTTCGACAGTGATCGTATATCCAAAGCCTCATTCTAGTACAAATTTCGAAGCATTATCTGTTGTAACAGCTACATTGTCAACCCAAGGGGATGAAAATTCCTCGACTCCGATAATCACTCAAACTCCTTCAATTACAACATTAATTACTAACAAAACGATTGTAGCTGTAGAACAATCTACAGATTCTACGACACCCTTTGCGACTACTGACGAATTGATTGCAATAAACTCCACTATTCAAACAACTACGGACACTTATAAATCAGATTTTGTACGAACAATAAATGAAGAGTCTTTAATGCTAGAACAAAAGACAGATTTTAAGGAAGCTATGTCAATAAAAACACAAAGTCAAATTGAAGATCAAACAATTGCGACCATTAGCAAATTGAGTTCTGCCCAAATGAGGAATGATTCTACAGCTCCAGAAATAAAGATGTCAGAAGAAAGTATTTCAAAGATTACAGAAAACCAGAATCAAACGATTTTGGAATTGAACACAACCAATTATCAATTCAGTCAAAAAACTGCTAAACGTCGCGTTTTAAATCGAACAAACAATTGGCTTGGAAGTCCTACAACATTACAAAGAACTAATGAACATCAGGTTACATTGTACCGTAGACGATCACAAAGACCTACTGCTCATATTTCGTCTTCAAAAGCGATCGAGAAGAATCGTAAAAGAAGAATCATACAAAAAAGAATCAGAATTAATTCTAAAGCGTTCAATAATACTATTAGATCCGATCAAGATACTATTGATGTTCAAAATATTACTGATCATGCTTATGATCAGATGAAAAATATGAGAAGAAGGAAAGTTGTACTGAAGAAAAGAATCAAGGAAAAAACGAATATCATTTTACCCACAGAAGAAACAACAGTATTTCTTCAGACACCTATCATTATTGAGAATGAAACACTTCAAACTCATTATGAGAATGAAAATATTAAAGAAAAACAAGAAATTATATTGAAACAGTCTAAAGAAAGTTTGTCAACAATAAAAAACATCAGTACCAATTCTAGTTCTATTAATAAAAGTTTTCCAGATAATATTCAAAATAATCTTTATGTAGCTAAGAATTTTTCTGAACTAGAAAATCCAAAAGATAAACCTAAATCAGAGGAAAAGAACCTAATCGAAGGAGAAAGAGTAGATTTTGATTCTATCAATACAAATCTGCGAGACAATTTTCCGAAAAGTTCTTACGCAAATAAGAATCTTTCTGATAAAAGAATCACAAGAAGAAGAATGAGAGTATTGAAGAATGTTAGATCTAAAATTGAAGAGAAGAATTCCACGATTGAAGAAACAAATCCTGATTTTGCCAATAAAAATTTTCAAAATAATTTTTTAAATAATCGTAACATAAGTCAGAATTTTCCCAATGAAGAAAAAACAAGAAGAAAAATGAGAGTTGTATTAAAGAGAATTAAATCTAAAGCTGAAGAAGAGGAGACAAAAACTGAAAAAGTCAGTACAGAAGATGATTTTACCAATGAAAGTCTCCAAGGTACTTTTTCTAATAATTTTTACAGCGCTAAGAATTTTCCCGTTGAATATAGGACTGGAAGAAGAATGAGAGTATTAAAAAGCGTTAAACTTAAGACTGAAGAAAAGAATCCAACAGAAGAAATAATTGTAGAGCCTGATTCTATCAATGAAAATCTACAAGGCACTTTTTTAAATAATTTTCGCAACGTTAAGAATCTTCCTATTGAATATAGGACTAGAAGAGTGAGAGTTGTATTAAAGAACGTCAAACTTAAATCTGATCCGGAAAAGAATTCAATAGTTGAAGGAATAACTGTAGATCCTAATTTCACCAATGGAAGTAGAGACAGCTTTTCAAATAATTTTCGCAAAAATTTTCCTGTCAAACATGGAACTAAAAGGAGAATGAGAGTTGCATTGAAAAGCATCAAGCCTAGATCCGAGGAAAACAATTCAACAATTAAACAAACGAGTATAAATTCTGATTCTAATTTTTCTGATAAAGATTTTCAACATAATTTTTCTAGTAATCTTCATGAGAATCTTTTTAATGGAGAAGACGCACAAAGAAGAATGGAAGATGCATTGAAAAATGTCAAATCTACATCCAAGGAAAGAGATTCAGTAGCTGAAGAAACAAATGTCGATTCTGATTTTGCTAGGAAAGATTCTCAAGTATTTAACACGTTCCACTTTTTAAGTAATCTTCATATGGGCAATAATCTTCCCGACAAGAAAAAGATGATGAAGTATTCTAAATCCGAGGAAGAGGAGGCGATGACTAAACAGCCGGAAGACACGGAGTCGCAAACCACGAGGACGTCTGTTCCGATCGAGAAGGACACTGATCGATTCTCACTCGAGGTCAGTGCAGCTTTAAGTCGAAGATCTACTTTAAATTGATAACATTATTTTCTTGATCGCATGTTGCCCTAACCAAAACGAAAACATAAGAACAAAACGCTGCAAAAAACTAATGAGGAACCCTAGTAGAACTGACTTACTACTACGAGTACCATTACCTCTTCTTGATGCTAACCAAAAGACCTCTTGAAGCATAATTTTCTCGCAGAAATCATCATTTAACGTCTTTCGCCTGAAGATTCGCCTCTTACTCAACATATAATCTCTTCTGAACCTGCTTTTGGTGTCTAATCGATCGGTATACTTCTCGGAAAGACTTTAGAGAATAATACAAAGCGGCTATGAAGATTACTTTCAACCGCTTAATATAATCATTCGTTCGATTGCTGACCATAATCATCATATTTTTGATATCAAATCAAAATATAATTTCATATAATCAATTAATGGTATATGAACACGAATGATTAATTTGGAAAGAACCGATTGTAATTGAAATTAAAAAAAGAACCGATTATAACTTAGTGGCTTCTCTTGAATGGCAGTTTGGCAAAACCTCGGTCATCGCCTCTCACTGGATCTAAGTAAAATACTTTCCGTGAAATAAAAGGAGTCTTTTACGCTACTACATCATCATCATATTTCTAAGACATATTACTAGCCTATGCGTTCTTTTTCTTCTGACTATTAAAAATCTATCTATTCCAAATTAAATTGGAAACCTAATTTTTCTCTCTGAGCAAACATTTTGGGACGCGAACAGATCAAGGAATATCTTCCTTTGCTGCTATTTCTTCTTAGCATTAGAAATTAGCAAATATCTTTTCAAAAGGCACGCATTTTTGTGAATCCATTATTTTTTCTGACAAGTTATCTTCAACGTTTTAATGCCTGGATCAATGATTAATATTTTAACACGTGAAACATCGCAAATACAAAATTCCAATGGAACCTAGAATCTAAAAGAGTTTAAGAGATATTTCAGATATTTTTAAAAGAATGATTGAAAAATTTTTTAAATCTTTTACAATACGTAAAAAATATTTGAAGAATATTCTAATGATTAAAAAGCACTTTGGATAAGATGTATAAAAAAAAACTAAAAAATATATTCATATCTCTTTCGATAAATATGCGTATCTGTTTCTGAAATTTTACATATGTAACATAAATTACATGTTAAATGCACGCATTTGTCAAAGTGAGATATGAATACGGATTGTAAAGTAGATATTAATATAAATGAGATATAAATATAAATGAAACATTTTTTAAATGCTTTAAAAGACTTATAGATGTTTGTGTTGTCTGTGTTGAAATATTAGATTTTCTAGAGTTTCTTATTTATCTTTATCATGAATCTATCGTAAGAGCTTTGCTTTGTCAAAATTTGCGAATGCACATATGTGCATTTAACTGGAATGATAATATTGTAATATTGTGATATTAATTTGTATTATTTCTAGTATTATAAATCAATTGTATCTCGAGCAGGTGACGAATAATAAATCGATTAATCGCAACTCAGAAAGTGGACATTCTAATAGACGTAGGAAACCGACGCCGTTCACAACGATCGCTCCGCTAACCAACACCTTATCGAATACAGTTCATCGAAGACGTAGACCGGTTGAGACCACAATATCATCGAGGATAGATTTCATCGGTAGGTTCACTTAAAAGTAGCATTTACTTCGTTTCATTTCTTCATTTCCATATTTTTTAAAAAGTTTAATTTAATTTTGTCTTTCCTGTTTTAATTTTATCTTTTTTTCGAACCATTTCTTCTTTCAGACGCATTCGAAGGCACCGAGTCCTATGTTAAGCCGGCTATCGTCTTGCATGATCAGAATGCAGACGTGTCCGATCAAAGCATCCGCGCCCAAGAATTCGCGGTGACGCTATCGGATCCGCCGTCCTCGACGTCAGACATTGGTACATTATATTTGTTAGAAACCACGCCATCCGATTTTCTAATTCTTCTAATCTGAAGTCCATATACTAAGTCATCATATACTTCATTCTCTTCACGGATTACATCGGTAGCTATGCGTTTTTAATGGCAATCGATTTATTTCAAGACCGTCGCGACCAGCTTCTTCGTTTCGGGGTCATTTTTGATAATTATTTAACGATGACCCTAATAATCTGTCTTGTCAGCTCCTCAATTTACGTCAAATCGTATGACGCTAGCTAAAACGTTCAAAAGACTGTCTTCTTAAAAATACTTCGCGATAACGTCATCATTCAATCAAATAATTCATTCATTACGCATATCTTTTTCATGATTTTCGCTTTTATCATCTGTTTTTTATTCTATTCCTTTTTCGATTGCGCAATTTCGCGATTTATACGCGGATCTCTTCCGAATTTGTCTCAATTAATGTCAGCCGTTCATACTAATGCAATTGTTAATTTCCACGCATACTATCAATATCGTTTTCTTTCTCTCTTATGGCCATGTTTATTCACAATTTGCTAAGCGAATTAATCACTAATCGTTGAATTCATGCCATTATCGACTGGACAGTACATGGCATGAATCCTTCAATCGAACTGATAGGGTTTAAATGGTTGGCTGGTTGTAAAATGTCGACCTTCTCAGGAATAGCTGTTTTTGTACTCAAAAACTGTTCGTACGTTCGTTGGTACTCATTCTAAATCGGATTTGTTAACACAATTTTACACATGTATTTATGATATTCCTGACAAGGTTATCGAGACATTCGTCTCTTCGTCTTTCAATCTCTGTGCAGCTATTGGCTCTCATCATTTATCATTGATTGATGTCTTACTAATGAATTTCGATCTTTTCACTTCGATGCTCTCTTACTATGGGAATCAGTGACCTGCTTGCCTTCTCAGTAATATCAAAGTGATAAAAGACTAATCAGGTTCTATAACTAGGTCGAACACCATTAAGGGATATCGATAGGCGCAAGATAAGCACCACCGTGATACCTAGAACAGATCCTACGACCAGTAGGACAGTTTCAAGATATGATATGAACTTTCGAAGCCGCCAGAGATCTCAGACGAAAGACAGGCCTACGGTGAACACGACTACAAGGCCTAGAAGACCACCAGTGATTGACTATGATTATTACGAGGATGAGGTGCCGATTGTCATCGGCAAATCCGTCCTCAACAGTAAACTCTTCCTCACGAGTAAAGGTACCATACGTTGCATGGACCAAGGCAATTTCCCGCATCCGCACTCGTGTAAAAAATTCATCTCTTGCGCTCGTATGGTGAACGGTCAGGTGATCGGAACCGAGTACACTTGTCCCGACAAACTATCCTTCGATCCGGTTGGCGGTATCTGCAATTGGTCTGCCGGTCTCGGTTGCAAGGATTAATAGAGGCTTTGCTTCAATCACTCGACAGTTCAATAAAAAGAAGTTATTTTATAGGCTCGATTACATCAATAGCTCCTAGAATTTTCTCTCTTTTGTCTCTATTACGCGACACCATAAAAAAAGATAGTAAAAGTATTAAATTAAGTTTAATATTGATACAATTGAATCAACCTCAATTTTATTTCTTAGAGTTAAACGCAAACTTTATGTTTTCTCTGCATTTATGATAATTTTTAATTTACTTATATCTCTTTCTCTTATTTCTAATTATATTTATATATTAAGGCTATTCCAAAATTCATTCAATGCTGAGAATCTGTAGTATATGTAACGTAAATTATAAATTTTTAGCGCTGGCAGTAAATTTGGAATACAACCTAAATAGTACATTATTTATTTCCGTTGGAATATCTTTAAGAAAATATTTGACTGTCGAGTGATTATCATTGCGACGTCTCGAAAGACGAACTTTCGGACCAATCACTTGACTTAAAAATTAAGAAAAAGGAATCCTAATATTGCAAAATAAATATTAAAAATTCTATTAATAGTAAGTATAAATCAATCGAGAAATGATCAATAAAATAAGCTAAGAAAATCATATTCGGTCAAAGCAGATTGTCTTATGATTTTTATGTGAATCTTATAACTTTCAATTCAAACTGAATTTGGAGACGTAATATTACAAATTAAATTGACAAGTAATTTAATAAATTTTTCACAGCATTTTTTAAGATGCATTAGTATCAGATTATTATTCATTTATCAATTTATTATTAATTATTATAATTTGTGATATTACATATTCCAATTTTAATTTAGGATTATCCCAGTGATAAATGATTGTCAATTAGCCGTTGAACGACATCAAATTGACGTCGAAATTATCATATCGATGTCGATTTGACCAGTCATTTCTTAACTGGACTGTTTCGAGACCGACAAATAACCGGTGCAATTTGTTTGAACTGGAAATTATTAAGATTTATGCAAAAATATTATTAGATCAATATTCGTTTTGACCATATATATATGATCTTTTTCGCTTCTATTTTAATTCACTCTCTTTTCACGCATGTAACTCGAAATAGTATTACTTTGAAATGATATTACTAGACTAACAAACTTTACTATCGTTACAAGATGATGAATAAGAGTAGTCTAGAGAAATCATCATCAAAATTGTTTTCGGTATAGAATTATATGAAAATAAGCGTGAAATAACTGGATTCATTTGAGGATACTGTATTTGATCCAGTTATAGTGAAACAAATAGTGAAAAGGTTATAATTCCACCCGTTTCTTCATTAAAAAAAAAATTTCTTTCTCTTTTTTTGGCTAGAAGTACAGTATTGCATCTCAATATATAACACACATATCAAATAGAAATTTTATCTAAAAATTAAAAAATTTTTTTATCTTTGTAAAATCATTAGTGGCCTGAAAAAAACTGATTCATTTATAGTCGTTGACTACGTGAAGTGAGCTATTTTCAATCATTGCAATGAAAACGTATTTTCGTCTACTTATTGTACGACTGTGCAATAGCCATATAATCGAGCGAAAACACAGAGCGGTGATATTATCGTTAAAGTCTCTTTTATGTAAATATTAAGTGTTATAAGTAATATATAAGATAAATATACTTTCCGCGTTTCGTACTAGCGCTAACTTATCTGTAAATTTTTTCGATAAAGTTCTTCCTATTCGATAAGTCTTCTCGCTAAAAAAATATACGATAAATTTTATTCGACTTTCATTGACTAGGCTTGTCAAGTACATCGGATCTATGTGTAAGTTGAAGATTTTTGTACATGAAATAAAAGCTGAAAGTTGTTTAATTATACACACACGTGATTGTTTGTTGTACATTTTTAAAAACTAAGTTGTAAGTTGTAATAAAGATAACATAAAATTTGGCATCATTATTTTACATGAAGCTATTTCACTTCGATTTATTAAAGAAAATTGTTCAGCGAGCATGAATAAGAATGTCACAATGTGACATGTTTTATTAATGAAGAATATGTAAACTGTATCGAAGATTTTTATTTTGTATGTGAAATAAAAACATTGTTTAACCACACGTCTCTGTTGTGCATTTCTTAAAAAACAGGTCATAATAAAGGTATGAGCTATAATAAGATATATAGATATTATGACGTCTGAAGAGAAAAAGGAAAAATAGGATTTGCTCTTCCAAAGACATTTATCATATAAATTATTTAAAACTTAATTTGCTATACAAAGAACAGTAATTCGAAGACGATAAGTTGAAAAACGATAAATCAAAAACCATATATCATTTGATCAATGCGATAACAATTTTGATAAAACTATCTATTTTTTTATTAAAAAAGGACAGTTCGTTAGTGAAAATCTTTGGTAGATTATTGATTTCTTTATGCTCCAACTAATCATATACAAGGAGACACAAATAAATAAAATTTTACGGACGCAACAATATGTACTTTTTTCAAAGATTTCTTTATTTTCCCCGATATTCTTGTATTTCACAATGTTATTTTTATTAATCTAAGAAGATGAGATGAGCAAAACAAGTGTACAGTAATAGCTGATAAATGTAATGCAGCGCGAGACGATCATGTTTCAGCGAGTGTCGTAATTTCATAAATATTGTCTCATAAAATAATTATAATTGTAAGTGTATGCTATACATATACAATGAGAATGTATTCGTTTGTATGACAATATTTGACATTCGCAACAAGGAATTCGATATCAACTTTCCGAATATTCGAACTTCATTTTAAATATTCGTTTGCGAATATCGTAATGAA
>NW_017259243.1:1615466-1624123 GCF_001594045.1 Atta colombica | reverse complement strand
ATATATATATATATATACATATATATTTGGATATGAAAAATATACGTTTTTCCTTTTGGCATTACGTATGTTTTCCTTACGCATGTGTACATATACATGTGAAAAAGTGCGTGTGCGTTGTTTTACATGTATACTGTTTCAGCAGTTAACTTTCTGCTTTGGCGTATATTTCTCGTCTCTCTATGTGCCCAATATAGTATACTGTGAGAGAAATGAGATAAAAGAAATGAAAAATTAAGTAAATTCTCAAGAAAACACATTAAGATAGACATTGAAAAGCGCATTATAGCTGCAACAAGCAAAACACAGAGAAAAAAGAAAGAAAAAAGAAAGAAATTTACAGTATACTTTTGCCAATAAAAGTATTTCACACACGAGTATTTTTATCGAGAGATTGACTTTTCACAACGATTTAAACAATAATGATGACTCTGACTTCACTTTTGATAAGACTGCGTCGCATTTAAACTGTGATACAAGAAATGATAGCTGCGATTTGGAGATTTACACGATGAATTCTATATTACAATTAGCGCCTTATCGCTCTTTGCAGATATTTATAAAAATAAATACTTTGAGAGAAAAGTATTCCGTTCACTACCGTAAAATAGATATATATCGGAGCGATATAATAAATAATTATTAAAGTCAAATAAATAAATAATTTGCTTCGTTCAGCATATTCGTTTCGCAATATCTTTAACATACGATTTACAAGGCGACGGCTTGTCGTTTAAAGATTCGTAATGCCGCGCTTATTAAAAAAATATGGGCATTATTCGATTTCGAGCGTACATTTTCTCGATACTTAGCGAGAAGATCGATATATATCGTAAGAATTCGTTATTATTACTTTTTTGAATTTTAACGATTTCTCTTTTAATTTGATGTTTGTGCGAACATTGATCTATGGCCTTACGGAATGTGCACCCGATATGCAATGTATAAAACTTGACAATTTTTAAAGGGGCACGTTTAAGTTATCGACGAACATAATACGATTATAAAATATAATGAAGATACAATGGATTCGGTCAGAAATATCCAATCCAAAAACATTGTTAAATTGTTATGCTATAATAGCAAAAATCGCAAGTCTAAAAATATATGTATATATATATATTTATATATAACTCTTTCGCTGTATCAAATACAAAATGTAGGTTATTAGGACTTTAGAATAAATATCCAGTAATACTATTCTAATAATAATTCGGAGAGCCTCTAGTATCAATGCACTCACTAACTATGCATATCCAATTATGTGAGCCTTTTCTTTTTACCATAATTACCAATCTAAGACACAATTCCTTTCTCTTACAAGACAAGAATTGCACAAGATCTTATCTAACATTGGCACTTACCATCTCAAAAAGAAAAAAAAAAATTCGAGCTGTCTCGTTTCGGTGTAGACTACATAAAAGAATAAAAGAGCAAGCATGTAGCAAAACGTTCTAGAAGAGTACATTGATTTCGAACTTCGTGTCTACATATATTTATGTTTCCTATCCTTTTAACGAAAGGTATCTAAATATATTTGATACTCATTATTGTCACGTTAACAGACTTATATAAGTTACGTAAATCTTCTCTTTCCTTGTATATTTGATATGTGATTTCCATTCATGTGGAAGATATTCTTAATTATCTATTTTGACACACTTAGATCCCTTTGCGTTAAAATGACATCATCTGCTCTTTTTTATCTCAAATATTCCAATAACCTCGAGTGTGTGTATATGTGTATACGTATACATACATACATACATTATATATATATATATATTTTATATATATATATATATATACACACACACATACATACACACGCACAATATAATTATTAATATTAGTGTAATGACATATTATTGAATGTATTGTACTCTTTCATACTGAGTTTCATTTTCGTAAAACGTATCGCCACATGAAAATACGTTGATGTGTTAAAGTATTAAAATAGTAGGAGTAATTTTGAGGCGTTCACTTGTCAATTGACAATATCTGATTCGCTTTATGTATCTTTTTTTTTTATATTATTCCGCATCGAATAATATCGATTATTATGTAAATTTACAAATCAGATTCACCATATAGAGCCGTTGAGAAAGAGCGATAGTCTAATGCTCCAGGCACAGCGCTCGGTCCTTTGTATGGAGGCATTCGCTGAATGCAATATTCCGCCTGATCCGGTGGTAATTCTCGCCGCAATTCATCTGGCAAGATGTAAGGCTAAAAGACAAGAATTTACGAGTTAAACATGCAATCGCTGCATTGTCATAGAAATTCGAAGTATTCTTACCTTGTCACCAGCCAGAATACGGAAACTATCGATGACTTGTTCCGCTGTATCAGTATCAGTAGACTCACGTGTCATGAAATCGAGGAAAGCGTCAAAGTGCACATAGCCTGAATTATTAGGATCGACAATGGCCAGAATTCGTTGGAAGTCGATGTCGCCCTGTCTGTCCTTCCCAATAGAGTACCCCAGAGATACGAGGCAAGATTTAAATTCATCCGGTGCCAATCGACCTGTCCTGTTTTTGTCGAAATGATTGAAACTGCTGCGGAATTCATTCAATTGTTCCTGAGTGATTCCCTGAAATAGAAATATGTTTCCACTTGTTTTTAAGGAGGATTGTAAGCAACTTGGCAATATTATTCATATTATGATATACACTGCTAGTACTGAAAATCTATAGCATATGTATATGAACAGTAGATTTTTAGTAGTGGCAATATACATATTTACATATATCAGAACACGTATGTGAACGTAAGAAGTTTTTATGTTGATAGTTCACATGAGTTTTCTTTCTTCTTATGTTTCTTGTTTAGATAAACTTCATTTATTCAATAAATATATCTCATATAAAAAACTGCATATTATTTTGTGTTGGCGTAACTTCATCGTTTATTATTATTTCAGAATCTTCAATTTCTTCACTTGATAAATCAGCTTTCTTTTCTTCTGGCACAACTTTTTCGATGTTAATATGTTTCAATTTTTTTGCATTTGCTTTTAATTATAAAAACATCTTTTCTCTTGTATACTCATAATTACAACTAATATTTCTTGAATGACGTATAATTTTATGATTATTTAAATGATATAGAAATACCTTTGAATCTCTGGTAAGAATTTGATTTTCAACTTCGTTAACGTTGCGATTGATCGATGTTAGAAGCTGTTCCCAACCAACGCGCAGCGTTTCCATGGTATACTGAGTGTAGCGGTTCTCGAAGATCATACCTTCCTGAACCGCTTGATGAATCTTCTCCAATTCTTCAAGATGAGTCTTGTATTGATATACAGCCTGTTCGTACTCTTTCAGACGATGTAACTGATCCTCGAGAGTTCCCTAAAGTATAAATATAACTTTTAGAAATTCATATATTATATTTTTATATATAATTATATATTTTTATATATAACTAATTATATATAAAATATATAAAAAACGACAAAAATCTCTACTTAAAGTAGAGATACCTCACCTGAAGACCGAGACCAATCGCAGTTACGGCATCTAACTGACGTTCTATCCATGGTCCAACAACATTGGCTTTTTCAGCGAATTGTCGTCTAAGCAGTTCATTATCTATTTTCACAATTCAGGAAATATCTTTTAAGAGCAATAAAAATGAGAAAATGTTCATTAAATCGTAATATAAATTTATATTTGACATGAAATTTATATTAGAAAAATCAAAATTAAATAATCAATATTAGAAAGCAAGGATACTTTGTTGTTTGCGAAGTTCAGCTGCTAGGGTACCATCACGTTGAGGGACTAATTGTCTAACGTCGCTCCATTTTTTAGTAAGGTCCTAGAACAAAAGTATCGATTAATTTGAGAGTAATCTCTATATTACATCAATAATTTATTCTTCAACATACCATTGCAGTGAGAGTAGTATAAGGATTTTCTAGGCCGCCAGGAATCTGATATTGCTTGACAATGGATTCGACTTCGCGTACCAATCCCACAATTGAATTGTATTCTTTATCTGCTTCGCCTAGCGTAGCCTTGAATGCAGCGTGTGCGTCCATCAGACCTTGGATCTCTTCCATTGTATGGACGATAAACATGTCCACTAGATCTTCCCTAGTTCCATCCAACCAATTGTTGAATGGCTAAAAATCATGCGACGTCAGTCTATATAAAAAAAAGCTGACAATTTTACGAGTCAAATTTTATGTAATCAAGTGCTCACAGCAGCGCGCTTGGCAAATTCCAAATGTAAGACGTCTATCTTCTCCAATATTTTCTCGGCTTCATCAAGAGCTTGACGTCTACGTTGAGTGAGCGTACCCAAGCGATCCCATTGATCGCAAATGCGTTGGCATCTAGCGTTCACAGATGCGCTATCGTGGTACTCGAGGGTGCTATAACAATAGAATTTAAGTATTATAATGATCAAAATAATCTAAGATAGATTATTTTCAGAGTTTTGAAATTACTTAAGTTCTTGAGCAATAGCTGCGATTTGTTCTACGCGATCCTGATGAGCAGCAAGATCTGATTCGAAAGCTTCATGCTTCTTTTTCAGAGCCTTAAGTTCGTTTAATTTACACTGTCGGAAGTGTTGAGACGTAAGCATCTCTTCTTTGCCGGCGGTCCAATCCTCGTGAGCATCTGCCTTGTGCTTGAATTTTTGCGCCAAATGTTCCAATCGCTCCAGACGCATCATTTCGGACAATAACCAATCCTCGAACGTCTTTTCGGCCAACTCCAAATCTAAACATAATTTTTAAAATACTAGTATTTTATTCGAAAATATACAAAGAAACATGTACAAAAGGATTCTGATAAAACTCACTTCTCCATGCTTTATTTATGTCAGACACCATTTTTCCTTCTGTGGGCATATACGCCGGTCTGTTGCTCAGCCTCAGTTTCGTCTGAAGGGTATTGAAATTCGTTTCCAGCTTGGCTTTCTGTTCAACACGCGGCGGCTTATGTTTGCGCCGATATGTCCTGTACTCCTCTAGTTTCTTCTGACAACCGGCGAGGGAATTATCAGTCTGTCGATTCGCGAGCCATGGTAGTGTTCGTCGTATCCATTCGAGTAAATCGGAAGCCAAGCGCTCGTATTCCTCCATAAGACGTTCGTTCTCTTGATTCACCTTCAATACCTTGCAGATTCTGTTAGCCGCTGTCTCTGCCTACAATAAGAAAATATTTTTCCCTTACAAAGAATTTTCAGATTACGTTTATACATTTGAAACGTGTGCAATTTACTTCCACTGAGCAAGATGCATGCAATCGTGGATATAGCCATCTAGAAATGTAAATAAGAAACTTGAGATATAAATATTAAATGTCTTGAATTTTTTGCTGCAAGTGTTAACAATGTATTTCAATAATGCACACGCAAATATTTGACGTGTTTGTTATGGCTTGTAGGTCATAAGTTAATTCAAATTGAAAAACACACACCTTTTGAGCACCGCTAAAACAGTGGTAGTATGAAGAAACATAGGTCATCACAGCTCTCTCATCAGGCATTGCCGTATTTCGCATATCTAGAAAAACACATTCGAAGAAACTCAAACCATGCGTTGTTAGCGTAAGTTTTAACTTGCCGTTAAAAATTTAATTAATTTTAACGGTAAACAAGTCCAGCAAGAAGCGGAACACCATTAATAATTTATTATATAATTCTTATAATATCTATACATATAATAAAAATGCGACGTCCTTCGCATAAACTATGTTGGCAAAGATATACACAAAATTCGATCGTAATATAATCTTATTTAAAAAATGTTATAGAACACAATGCATAGTTTGTTTCGGTCCTGGTGAAGTAATTGAATTAAGACAACAGCAAGGTGATCAATTAGCAGGTTCAAACGTCGTTATCAGTTAGCATACAATTCGTTTAATTATAATTCGCGTTAACGAAGGATTAAACAGGTCGTTTTAACAACGAGGGTAAGGACGAGGGAGAGCAACACGCATTTTTTTACGCTGACCTGCTGGGCACCTTGGAACGCGTGGTAGTAGCAGGACACATACGTCATGATAGCTCGCTCATCCGGCTTGGGAGTGTTGATCAAATCTATATGATATCAAGGGAATATATGAACATTAAAGTGTTTATGCGTGTCATTTCGATACTAAAGAATCCAATCGTTCCATCCTATATAGCGAAAGGCAAATATATAATCTCGGCGATTCGATATAATCATCTCCTCGATCCTAATAATCAAAATGTCGAACGTGTGTTCCGTATATTTCTAAGATATCTATCGTAAGTATTTAATTTAATATTTGATTTGATACATGCCATCGGGATCTAACATGCGAGGAATGTCGAGATACTTTTCAGCGACATCGAAGGCAGTGTTCAAGTTTTCCAGGGGGTTATCTTTGCTGAGTTTATTGTAGTCGATCAAATCGGGCCGATGACGATGGATAAGAGCGCAGAACGCGAGACCATCCTTGAAGGACAAATGGAAGTTTTGAACGTTGACATTCTTGTACGGTGCCGTTTTGCGTTGGCACCAAAGTAACAGTCCTTCCTTCGCGGTCATCTCCTCTACAGAGATATCCTGGATTGCGAATCTCAAGATAATGGTCCATATCATTCCCAAAGTCATCTTTAGATTGCCGTCAACGATTTCTGTCAAAAAATTATCAATTCTTGAAGCATACAAGGTAAAAAAAATATAAATTATATTAAATATGCAATATTTTTATATTAATAAAATACAAAAGTGATGCATTAAAACACTAAAAATCTAATAAGCTTTGATTTCTATAACGTATTATTTGGCATAAAAAATATTTTTATAAAATCAATATACACAATTTAGCTACTATACTTTTTAAGCAATGATTTCGTTAAGAACTTTAAAAGGAAAAACATACCTTCCGCACCAATTGAAACTAGTTTAACGCCCTTACTAGCGATATAATCGAGGGCCTTGTTTACGTTGGCAATCTTGTGGAACCTCATTTTGCCTCTGTCGGGTCTTGGAAGAGTCTCACCTGAGATAACCTCAAGCAGTAACATCAGTTTCAACCCATTCCTGAAATCGTCTTCGATCGATTCGATGGCAGTGCCTGCTTTGCGTAGATGCGAGTTGCACCAAGCTGTGAATGTCTGAAAAGATAAAAAAAAAGGACCAATTAATCTGCGTTCAACATAAATTGGCACTGAACAAGACAAGGATTAATGTGCAATTACACAGAAATCATAACACAGAAATAATAACATGGCAATTCAAAGACAGTTTGACAGTTTGCTTACTTTTTATATAAATTCTATAAATCATGAGAAATAATCATTTAAAATGGGAGATTGAGTTTCTTTGCTATATGCTTAGTGTATATTTTAGTAGCGACCCCGATCCCTCCCGCTATATATATCTTCTGTCCTGATTCTTAAACCACGCTTTCTATCGTTCTATAATGATTTTCTGACAATCTTTTGATATCTTTCTGCAATTAACAACACATAATCTTGTTAAAAACGTTTTTGCATGTCTATGGCTTTTTAAAATATACTAAAAAGAAATCAGATACCAGAGAGAAATCTGCAACACAATTTCTAACTCTCTAAATTCTTTGGAATGGAATCTCGCTCTGAAGAATAAAAATTAAGTCTTGAAAAAGAGTGGCTCAATTTTCTATCTTTAAGAGTGAGATTTCACTCTTTACAATAAAATGCACTTTACAAGTTTTAAAGAGAAATTAAAAAGATGATTGTTTACATTGTATCAGATTAAAATCTTCGCAACTATTGCTCTATGTATCAATTTCTAACATCAGCTTCCACGATATTTATCTTTTCAACAATGACAATTTTCACAATATAAAAAATTACACATTACATCTACATAATAATACAATCGAGGAATCTGGAGAAGGTGGTGAGCGAAAGTAAATCGAGTCGAATGTGAGTTCGCGGACGATTTATTCGAAAATCGCAAAGTAAAATGTGGCATTTGATCGAGATTATAAAAAAAAAAAAAAAAAAACTCCAGGGATTGATAGTTGAGATTTTAGAGTTGGAAAAATATTGCGTGAAATTCAATACGGGCGGCGTGAAGCCCACGACGGGCCAATTTTGGACATGAGCCACCCTTCTAACGTCTCTGCACGCGTTCTAAGATCTATTTGTAAAACATCGACTCCTCCCGCGCTTGAGAAGGTATTAAAGCATTTTCGAAAGTATTTCCGAAGGCCTGTTATTTAATAATTAAATTGTGTGAACGTAATTCTCTTTACGTTATCCAACGTAATGTACGTCATCATCGATCTTTGTAGAATATATAGGAAAACAGTTACAGTAAGGGGATATGTACAATGAAGAAACAGAGACAAAGAATAAGAATTTCAACCAATCAAAAACGATGCATTACAGAATACATAGTTTCTGATAGGTTGAAATTCTTATTCTCTATTCCTGTTCCTATTTTCTGTTCTTATTCTTTCATTGCGCGCAGTCTCTTAGAATCTCCGAATACGATTTTCGCGACTTTCGCGAAGAGAAATATTCACGATTGATACAACACTTGTATAGCGTTCAGCAAATAAATAAAATATTAATATATTAAATGATATAATCAATAAATATTTTTCACTTGTCATACATCATATTTAATAATCACTCTGTGTATACATATACATACGTGTATATATATA
>NW_017259243.1:1608463-1615345 GCF_001594045.1 Atta colombica | reverse complement strand
TTGCACATGAATAAAGTTTATTATTATTATTATTATTATTATTATTATTATTATTATTATTATTATTATTATTATTATTATTATCGAATACAAATCGCTGAATAACAAAGATTATCTGCTGATAAAAGTAATGTCACGCGATACATTTGCGGAATTTGTAATTTGATACGTCACTTAAAGGTCTTTTATATGCAAGCGCGAATGATGTGCTGTATCGATGGAAATATAGCGCGCAGCTTATGGTCAAGAAGCGTCCTCGAGAATGAAGGAATGCGATAACCCGATGTATTTGCTGATAATACATTATTTCTATTTCTGACCGTTTATGCGTTACGTGTAATACGATCATTTTCCAACTTATGTCGATAAGCGCGTTTGGTCGTTTACGAAGACGACTTACAATGAATGGTAAATAATATTCTTTCCGATTTACATCACGCAATTCGCGAAATAAAAATCAAAAGAAAAAAATTCTCACGTCCGACGATCGTGTTGTGTACGAAAAAAAAGTGTTCCTCGTAAATCGGGAGTTATTCTTAGGAACTGACAGTTATAATTTCTTTATAAATATTCAGTTGCAAAGTGATTAAAATGCATAAATCAGCTTATTTATTTTACATTTAAAATTCTTCATAATCTGTATAAAAATATATACTACAATGTTGATTGCTATATTATTGAATTATAGATTTGAAAAATAATACTAAACTTGTGTGTGTGTATGTGTGTGTGTGTGTGTGTATATGTGTGTGTTTTGCTTTTCAATCGCTTTGTGCAATTGAATGTTCACGAAAAAAATATAAAAAAAAATCGATTCTTTATTCAGTTATACTATATTATTTGAAAAGCTTACGCTTTTTTCCGTGATTATTTTTCCATAAATGTAATTTTTATCGTTACATTGACAGGCCATTATTTTCAGAACAATTCGATGCTATTATGATTAATGCGATTGCTATATAATATAAAGTGAAGGACAAACGATTTAGAAGTATTGTACACTTTTTAGATTTTTATAAGATATCTATTCTTAAGTTACCGAATCTTTTATCAGCTCTTTTCATAAGATCGTCTATCATATTTAGTCTGCCCAAGATAGTATTATCTTATTAATATTAAAAACTCTCGCACTGATTGTCATATACTATATATATTCCACTATCGTCAGTGGTCATTACAAATTTTATTTCTCTGTCATCTCGTCATCTCTCTAAACTTTAATGTATGACACACGCCAGTATATCAAAGATACTATAAACACTATCGTTATTTCCGATGTATATCGTGTTATTTCAGTGCACGGTTTTCGCAAAATTTAACACGACGGATATACTTAACTAGGTATATACTAAGTTATATATTTGGAATCAGTGAACTCTGAAATTCCCAAATATCAAATTACACGTTAAAAATTCAAAGTTGCGGATTCAATATGACGAACCGACATTGCAAGAAAATAGACTAATTTATATATATTATTTATATATATTTATATATATTAATTATAATTTATATATATTAATTATATACTAATTTATATATATGAATGTTTTCATAGATCTTTAAGATTGTTAATTTCGAATCTAAAGCCAAAAATTACCAATTCAAATTCAAAATCGTGGACTGTTGTTTTGGTTTTTTACAAATTAATTAAATTTTCGTATTTAGATTCACCATATTAAATTCGATATTTTTAATCCTTCAATTTTTACTTCACCTTCGTTATCAGCCTAAAAATCCTGAATACCTATGTTATTGACTAGATCAATTTTTGCATTTTCAATACGCTAAGTTGGATCATTTTGAATTAAAAAAAATTTTTTTAATCTGATTCCATTTTCGTAATTACTACAAAAATATATGCTTCAAAGAGTTAAGGAGATAATATTTACTACATTATAGTATTTATTGCATATATTTTCACTAGTTAAGGTATATAAATGTACTAGTTAATGGATAATTAGTAAACGTGACCCAATTCATTGGAAAAAGTGATACAAAATATTAAATAATATTAAATATTAAACTTTAATTATATGTACAACTCTAAATAAATTTGTTTATAAAAATTTAATGATAAATTTACATAAAATCGTACATATTAAAAGTTTAATATTTGAAACATTTTATCTTTTAATATTTTATACTTTTTTCAATAATTGATTTATGTCCACTAACTGGTAGATTTATTTTAATAATCGCTAATTTCCGCTCTAAATATATTCATCGTGGAATTCATCGAAAAAACAAAATCAATAACAAACAAAAATTTTTTATTATATTTCTTGTTATTGTTTTATTATTTTGACATTATAATTTCTTTATTTTCCAATATATCAGCGTAATTTCGTCATTTATGCAGGTAGCAAATACATCGAGTATAAGTAAATACTTTTGTATAAAAATGACTTAAATCTTATGTGCGTTTGGATTACAATTCACGTAATCCGAATCTCGAATAACATCCGAATCTCTTCATGCATAGTTTTATGCGCTAATCTATTTTTCTATAAAAATTTACCGACAGTTTATGTTGGTCTGTGTCGCTCCTATTATTCTTATCGGATAATAGAAAAGATATTTTCGTGCCTTATCAAAATATATGCGCGTGCACATAAAACTTTCGATAAGGTGCGATAGCGTTAAGACGAAGAAGTCATTATTTACGTCGCTTACATTTGTGAAATATTTGTCCTAGGCGCTATTGCCGCTTGTTTTCTATTCTCTGCAAGTACGTATGCCTCTTCATATTGCATTTGAATTTGGCAACGAAACAGTTTAATTACAGAACAGTTTGCAAATGAAATTTCTCTCATGAATATGTCAACAAGTCTCTTCAACGAGTCTCTTAAAGCTCTTCTCAAAGTCGTTAATTTATATCTAAAGAGAAATAATTTGATAGCCTCTGTTAATTATTTATATATGCAAATTATATTGAAATTATATTTAGATTGCAGAAAGGATTTTTTAACGAGTTACGTCTCGAATTAATTAATTTACTCTAATAGAATATATTATTGAAAGTCTTCAACAGTATAGAAGTCATAATTCGACAATGTATCTGTTGTCTATATTAAAATAATAAAATTAATATATAACTTTTATATCAATTAAATATTTCATTAATTATATAATAATCAGTAATTTTGCAAATTGTTATAGATATATTAATGTGATAGAAAAGGGACATGAATAAAAAAATTAGCATTTCTGATTAGATGCTGAAAAAAATCGACTCTAAAAATATCATTTTTTTTGTAGAAAAATGGTTTATTTGTAGCTCATTTGTTTATTATACGGAAAAATACCATAATTCTGATAAAGGATGGAATTTACATTACACTAAAGTTGCAGTATTCAAATTTTGAATAATTCAATAATTTTAAAGAATAGGTACATATCGTAATTAAAAATATAATATATGGAAAGAAGTGAAGTTATAGAAATTGCATATTCACTATCCTAATTAAAACATCGTACCCCAATTCAGAAAATGTTTTTCTAAAAAGTTGCTAATTTTAAAATATATAAATTTTCTATCAACGCAGAATGTTCTCCATCTTAAACTTTTCCATCTTTAAAAGGATATGGTCACCCTGCGGGCATAAAAACAGTAATAAATTCAAACATTTTTTTAGTTTAAAAAATAATTTAACATAAAATCAAATTAAAGCACGGATTGCATATATTAAAGTTTACAAAAAAATTTTTTTGTATTTTTTTACATCCAAAATGGAGGCATTATTAGTTTTTCTCAAAATAACATTTTTTTAAATCGGCTTGACAAATAACTTGAATAATTTTTATCCGAATGGGAATTTGAATGTTCAAATTTTAATTGCAACTTCTGAGACACATTTCGCAGTAAAATACATAGGGATTTTTCGATATATATATATATAACTTTTTATTTTATGAACAATTTTTCATAAAATTATTTTAGCAAAAAATGCATTTATGCAAATGTGATTTCAAATATTTATCATTTTTGAAAATATCAATACTTTCACAAACTCCTATGTACTTCTCTAGGTATTTTATATTAAAAAAAAATTTTGTTTTGATCTAGGTCAAAACTTGTGCTAGATTGTAAAGCCCGGAGCACCTCCAAAAAAAAATGTACTAGATTCTGTCACCGGTAGCCATTTTGGATGCAAAAAATACAAAAAAAAATTTTTTTGTGGACTTTAATTATTTAATTTATATGCACTAACCAGTGGTTTAATTTGATTTCATTAAATTATTATTTTAAATTAAAAAAAACTTTTGGATTTATTACTGTTTTTATGTCCACTAGGAGTCATACTCCTTAAGATGTTATCGTACAATTTATCATTAAACATCATTAATAATTTTTCAAGAGACTTGTGAAATAGATCTGTATCATCATTCTTTTATATCGTTACCATTATGCTTAACGTGTTATTTTGCAACTAAAATTCTCTCATATATGATTGGTCTTAGTTCCTCATTGGAACTTTAAACGTATAAATCAATCATATTAAAGTCATCGAATTTACATTTGTCATTTGTGTTAATTCGCCAGAAGATTTTTTTATATGTGACAAGATAAAAAAACCGCGAATTATCACGATCTTGAATCGTGCATAATCTTCTGGCGCAAGCAAGTTCGATATTCATAGTCTTACATTCAACATCATGTTAAGTATAATCTTGAGACTATATAGAATATTTATTACTTCAGCTATATGTTAAGAAGGGATTGGTTTATAATTTCTTCTCTAACCTTTCATACATCCGTATTTTATGATATTAAGACGCTTTCACTAGCTGAATGGAATTTTAAAATCAGACTTAAGACTTGATCAGATTTAAGACGAACTTGAATACAAGACTAACAAGACGGACTATGAAATTGCCCTAAGAGTATGTTTTAGCGTGATGAACGAGGATGGAAAATTCGGAGAATTTAAATCGCAGTGTACATAGATAGAAAACGGAGTCTGTAATTACTACTACGACCTTTCGAATGGAGGGCCAATATCTAAAATAGTTAACCGTGGGTGGAAGCTGCAAAATATTTGCGCGATGGCGCACGCAGCGCAGCTGCATGCAGCCGAAGAATCGTTCTCGCCCAAGAAAAATAATCGCTCTATTATTTCACTGTTGTCCAAAGTTACTTTATATCGCACGATATATATCTTCCTCCTCTATTGAATAGCATTTCTATTTTCATCATTTCCCTTGATGTTTTGTAATCCAAAAAAACCTGATGATGCTTTATATTTTTTTTTTATAAGCTAAACCAATATTAACATTTTCGATCATTAAGCGAAATTTTTCATTTGATATAATAATTTTTGTGAATTTTATATATTTTGCGTTTTGAGCCGTGCAATGAATATTCAGTCTTTAAAAGCAATTTTTTTATACCAAAGCCGAAAATGTAATACTACATTATTAATCCGGAAATAATCGCCTAATTTTTTCATAAACGATTATCTGGAGTATTTTTAATATTCTAATTTAAAAAATTACTATTATTAATTGCATATTATATGTTAATTCTACTATAATTTATTAATATTCGAAATCATTATTATTTTCTGAAAAAAGAAATAAAAAATTAGGCATACATTCCTGATCCAATAAGAAAGCTACTTTAACTTGTGCTTTATTTTTTGTGTTTGGGGCGCAAAAATCAACTCAGATCATTATTTTCAGATTAAATTAATCATCTTAAGTACTAAAGCTAAGAAGCATCTTATAAATCTATAAAAAATTAATTCGAAAAATATCGTTCTAAAATTTAAAGTTAAATTCTATTCTACATTTTAAAAAATAAATGTGACTATTTTTATTTCAAATCAATCTGTGTATACCAATACACGAACATTTGTGTAACAACACGAAATTTTAATTAATTTTAAAAAATCAAACAGAATTTTCCATTAAAATTCTTCAAAATTAAAGTGTGCAAAGCTGTTTTATCAGAAATCAGTTTTTTTTTATATTGTTCAATTCAAACGATAAATTAGTAATTTTACGGTTATTTAACAATAAATTAGTAATTTCGATTAGCTTCATCGAAATCCCATCTTTACGAATATCCCTAACCTGTTATGATCATTGCATTATATCATTTAATAATTTACGGTTGTGCGTTAAAAACTTCCAAAGTTTCTTCTGGACAGGGACGGTGAAGTAAAATTTTTCAGTGTATAAAGTTCCCGAGGATAGATTAAGAGAGAGAAGAGGAGAATGGGGGGATAAATATATTTCTTCATACAAAAATAGTCGCTCTAATTTTATTTTTTTTTTTAAATAAAATTATTAATGAGCTCCTTCATATTTAACTTATCGATCATTTCTCGATAAATATATAATGTCACAATATGATTTATGTTTTTGTTTCATTGTCGATCGAAGATAACTTTTTAAATGTCTTAAATAAGAAAATGATCTTTCATTCGAACAAGATGATCTAGGAAATTCCGAGATTTATTTGCGTTAAAAGAACGCTAATAAATTTTTCGTATTCTGATACAAGATCTCGGGATTGTCACGTAAAAATTGCATTACATCCTTCAAGCAATGCAGTGACATTTTTCATATGTTTGTAATTTTTAAATTATAATTTCTAATTTCTAAATTTCTTCTCGACCAAATATTATACAGATATGAAATTAAGAGTATGGGATTCCATAGATTAAATCATTCAGTGTATGAAATACTCCATATTAACTGGAGTCGCCACCCATGCTCCTGGAAATTCCAAGCGAATTACATATCAATATTAAAATCAAGCAATGTAACATAAAAAATTAAAAATAGAATATAAATAAATATGTAATACAAGAGATAAAAGAATCGCAAATATTTTGGTACATATTATTTTATTTTATTTTTTATAACTGATTA
>NW_017259243.1:1605957-1608363 GCF_001594045.1 Atta colombica | reverse complement strand
TCTCTCTCTCTCTCTCTCTCTCTCTCTCTCTCTCTCTCTCTCTCTCTCTCTCTCTCCCCCCCTTTATATTCTCTCATTTTATTTTTTTTTAAAACATAGAGTTACTAATCATATCTTTTAAGAATACATCCTACCTTTCCTACGATTATTTCATTCTTGTTATATCTCGTCAACAATGTTTCATTACATCTCTTATTTTCGTACTCTGTTACGTGTCGACCTATGTCATTGCATGACAATGGTCTTAGTCAAAATATGGCATGCGTTGGCCGTCTGGTTCCATTTTGAGATTTGGCTCGCAGCCGAGAGTCTCCCAAAGGTTAACGATCCTGTCGCGGTGTACAGAAAGAAATCGATCGAACGCGGAACGGAACGATTGCGGCGGCGACTTGCTGGGTCTCGACTTTCACTTAACCGCGATCATAACACCGATTACGCGTTATCAGACCCTGTCGCCATTGCGTAGGCGCCTTCTCGGCGACAACACGGTCTGCCAAATTGGCACGACGCGCGCGCGTCGAATTCAAGTACGCGAAAAGGAAGAACAACTCGCATACCTATGAATTGGCAGCATTGAACAAGTGCTTCCTCGCAGAATGATAAAACGTGATTGATCTTTTCAATTGCAAAATATCGTCAATAAATTGATCAACATTTAATCAACATTTTCTTTCAATTTCAACATTGCGTGTCATGATTATTATAACATCGCTTACATCATATTAAAATACTTTGAGAGAATAAAAAGAAAAAAATATAAATATACATATAAGCGTAACTGTATTTTTTTATTTAAAAAATATAAAGTATAGACACATCTATTTAGGAAAGATATTAAAACGATATGAGAAACATTAGTCAAAGTTATATATATTGTAACATAATTTATCTTACACTTTTACAAAAGCTACTAGAAAAAAAGTATGACTTATATCATGAGTTACATAATCACGTTACATTTTTTTTTACTCATACTCGAAAAAATGTGATAGCATGTTACATATATAAAGACATATTCAAAAGCGAAAGATAAAGAATAAATTGTATCTCTGACGAAAATTTATCATTTGCATACTTTTGTTTGCATAAATATGTAAAACGCGATATCTTCTCCAAAATCTAAAGTCCGATCGGAGGATGTGGACCCCGACTATGATCAACGACGTACGATGTTACCGTATTATCTATTTATACGACCTATTTATAAGTATACGTAACATCAGACGTCGTACAAATCGCTGCGAGAATCGCGAGAGTATATTGCTAATAACGAGAAACGTGCAAAGTATCCGCGATGCTATTGACCAGAGAAGAGCATTCGAAATCAACGCGCATGATTCAACGTTCTGAGACGAGTTTCACCGTCGATATTTAATACTGGCATAATTAGATTACTTTAATAACTTTAACTCCCCGATTTTTATATCTAATTCATTTTTTTTTCATTAAAAACTCACAAGAAATTTGATTTTTTTTCCTTACAAAAAAATCGAATATACCTACGAACAACTAGCAACTATATTAATAATTAACATGTTAATAAAAAAGAATCGCCTAAGTTGGTTATCTAGATTGCCTACTGCTGAATTTTTCAAATAGGACTTCTATGATAATATAGATATTGCATTGATAAGTAATGATAAATAGATAATTAATAAATGATAAATTCTTTTACTGCTTTTCCCGTAATGAATTTTTTTTTAATGATTCTGTTTTTTATTAACATGTTAGCCATCAATAGTTACTAGCTATTCATAGATTTTTTTATTAAGTACGTTAATGTATAGTATTAAATATATAGTTTACATATAATATATATGTATAAATTATTACTAATTAGAACTAAGTTTTAATGTCAAGAATTAAAATCTTTGGCTCATGACTTTTTTCATCAATCGACACTTACACTTTAATAAATCAAATAGAATGTAATGAATAAAAGACACACTTACGCGAGAGATAATTTATAATTGCCAAAGATGCACTTCAGTATAAGCCGTTAGTGCCCGTTATTTGGCCTAACTGTTCGAATTTACTTGATAAAGATGATTGCTACGTTACAGTGAGAACGATGATACGGGATTAATCTTGAAGCGAAAACGACTGAGTATACATAGTGGAATTAATTGGCAATTTCTAATTATGTAATATGCATGAGAAACTTCTGCATGTTTAATCATACGATCAGCATAATTAGATCAGCATAGATAGAATGGAAAATTAACAATCTTATTGAACTAATATTACTTTTATTAAGGAAAAAAAAAATATCCCGCAGTATCATATTAAAATTATTCTAAACGATATTTCTCGAAGTATAGCTAGAAAAAAACAAGAGATACAAAAAAACTAGGGTTTAACAAGGTGAATCCAACTCACCAGGTTTTATTGGATTAGACCTAAAAA
>NW_017259243.1:1585497-1605857 GCF_001594045.1 Atta colombica | reverse complement strand
AATTATAAATAAAGTAAGAAAAAAGACACATAAAACTAAATTTAAATTTATTTTGAATAAAAATGTATTTTGTATTTTAATTCCAATCATAATTTATTATTATTAGATAGCAAAAAATAATAAACTTTTATTTATTAAATTATAATGTACACAATTTATGCTTTTTCAAAAATGCTATTTTCTTTAAAAAATTCACAAAAAATCTATTATAAATAACAAATATTTCGAGATTTCATGATAAAGCTTTTTCGATTTTTAGAAAATTAAAAAAAATTGTTTAATTTATTTTTAGTTTTAATTTTCATCCTTCAAATTAATTGTAGTAAATATAAATTGTATTAAAAATTGTGTTTATATTTTTTTGAGCAAATTTATAAAAAAAACTATACGTAACAAACAAGACTTCATCACGTGATAGAATTATTTTGTCAAAAAATGAATTGACAAAAAAAATGTCAGGCTCAAAGACTGAGTCGATTTGACATAGAAATAGAATGCTTCTTATAGATATGTGCGTGTATATTACATTAATTAATAACTTAAATTGAAATTAATTCATAATATAATTATTCAATTATTGAATAGTGAATCTTGCAACCATTAGTATTGAACTATAAAGAATAAAAATGCACATGAAAAATTCAATAACCCCAAAAAACCCGAGTTTTTTCAGATCCTGGAAAAAACGGACAAGAGTCTACTTGTTGGTACAAATGCTGTGAAATATTTTTTGATTGATTAATTATTGGTAAAATTCTTTCTTCTGATTCGTTAATCAAGTGCTTCGAAGCATTTGATAAACTATTAAATGTAAGTGAAAAGCTCATCGAGCAGTTGTTTCAACGAGCAGTCGTAAGCCATTTAAATACGTCGTCGAAGGAAAAAAAATTCCTAACGCAGGAATGTTTCGTACGCAGTCGGCGCGCTTGGAGCCTCGGTGATGTGATGACCGGTGATTTTACGAGAAATTCTCCTGTACAGTTAATCGGCTGATGCGTGTCATACAATGTCCGCTTCCTCCTACGTGTTAACGCATTTAACCCGTAATTGGTATGTCTTGTCGTATTCTATCAATTTCCAGACGTACGAATCAGATCCAAAAGAATGTAGCTTAAATACCACAAGTTTCTCGATTTTCTCACATCGTATAGATACGCACGTACGCACGCACAGTGTGCCTTCCAACAAGCGACACAAATGACACGGTATGACACAATGGATCATTACATTCTTGTTGTTTATCAATGTTAAACAAAGATGACATGATCACTATCGTACTGTGTCGCTTGTTTCTCCCCCCCCCCCACACACACGCACGCATGTGTGTATATTCAAGTAAATGTGATATTCGATAAGGTGCAGATATTCGTATGAACGCAGACGTATGACACGCCTTAAATTCTTGTCGTACGTTCTTCATCGGATCTTATAAAATTTTCGCGAATTATATTGCAATGAACTATTATGTATAATGATTTTTTAAATTATATTAAGTAGCATTTCAATTAAAAATGAAAATAAACAAAGGATAACATGTTCTGATAAGTAAGGAATAGAATTTATTTATTTTTAAAACAAGTAAAATACGTAAGATATAATAGTCTAATAAGTATTTCTTCACCAATATGTTCTTTGACCAATTTCAATTAATAGTAAGATAAACGTCATTAATTGATATAAATTCGTTAAATCGACAATTTATAGAATGAGCACAACGTTATCTTAAAGAGTTATCATTTACGATTCGTAGATAAACAAAATTTAGTAATTTATATTATATTTTATTCATTATGTGAATAATATTTCATATTTTTGCAAACGAGAAAAAAAGTCTAAATATGAAAATTATGAGTTGCTTGAATTGTTAATTAATTTATTGGTCACAGACAACGTCTTGTTAAAAAAAATAAAAAGAATAAAAGAGAAAGAAATTGAAGAGTACGACTTTCATTGTTTTTATGTCTCTCATATTTCCTTCCGCTTTGAATTTGCGGAATCGCATTGCCGTCATAAAACGTTATTCGAAATGATGAAACTGTGCTTTTCTGCGAAACATAAATAAACGTTCGATATGTTCGTGCGGTTCGACGAACGATACGAATTTTCACAGCGATGTTTCGGTAAATACAGGTTTTCGGGCCGTGCACGTTTCCGGAACGGGATACGCGGATCTCTAAAATTAGAAGTATTACGAAAAATATTCGCAGCGCAACTAGGGTTGCCAACTGTCCGGTTTTTATGGAATCTTGTCCGGTATCCGGTTAACCCACATTGACCTCCAAAGAAATATTACATAGTAGTTATAACCAAAGATCCAACTTGTCCGAGTGACAAGTCAAACCTAACGTTATATGTCTGATTTTTAAATAGATCCAATAGACAATTTACATTCTGAAAGAAAATTTATAAACAGAGTTTGCAGTTTTTTTAGCGATCCTAATTTTTTTTCTAAAAATCTCAGGGACGCGTTTTATTGACATATGATGTTTGATGTTGTATAATCATTATTATCAGTATCGGCTTAACATAATACTTGATTTGATGTCGTGCTGTCACTTGACGCAACTAGGCACGTCGCGGACTGAGGAGGGAAAAAAAGATAACGAAAAAGAGGAATGGCTTCGTCGATGCGAAGGGGAACGGCTACGAGTCACCGTGAAAATCACGAGCATGACTCATTGCGCTCTTGATTATTTTTGTCATAAAGTCTGAAAATACAATCCAAAGGGCTGCGGCCGATATACAAGAAGAGGTGGGGACTCTGGGAGAGCCTTGAGCTCCTGCCAAAAATGAAGAAAACACTTGCAAATGCATACTCGAAACTGCTCCAATTTATCAGTATGTAATGGCTTCGTCGAATGTACGCATAGATCTTATGAATAGATTTAATGAATAGATCTATGAATGTATGAAACAAGTTGTGAAGCGAAAACCGTAAAAAAAGAGATGTTCGAAATTCACTTTAAGGCTTAGTCTTTTCTTTTCTTGTTAACTTATGATTATATTTAACATGATAATAATATATTTTTTTAGCCATGATTAATCACCAAACTAATAGTTTTATACTAATTTTTAAAGTTATCACTATAAACCCATCAACAAAACAACATTAGTTTAACAATAGCTTAACGATAACGTAGCTAGAAAAATTTGAAAGAGAGAGAGAGAGAGAGAAAGCATTAAGTTAATCGAGATTAAGTCTAAACCTTAGATTAACCGGATAATAAAAAATTGAATCTAAATCAGATAAATCAGATAAGTCATATTTTCTCTTGTCTTTCTATCACTTAACAATTTTTGTCTAACATTTCCGATATGAATGTATGTTTTAACAACAAAACGTGAAAATTATTTGAAAGATTTTTAATATTTATTTAGCTTTTTTCGAAAATAATATTTTAGATATAAGATAAGTACATGCAAGAGAAATATAATCCTATCTTACATTTGAATTATCTTTAGAAAATCATATAATTAAAATACATTTATAAAAGTATAATATACAATTGATGTGCTGTTTGTGTAGTATATATTAGTAACACATGTAATTAAATTATTAAATTGTACTACATTTCGCTTTTCATTTCCTAAGGCTTTATAATTCAATCATGATCTATCACATGATATGTCAATATTGATAATAATAATTTAATTTCCAATAAACATCTTTTTAATAACACGAACTTTTTAGCAAAACAATAAAATAAATTTATTTTATTTGTTTCTATATCCGTGAAAAACGAGGGATTTATTATGAACAAAAACGAAATCGAAATATTATCGTTATGATATTATGATATTTGAATTACTGCAGGTATCACTTATTCAACTTCAGCGATAAGATTAGTAATCTAAAGGAACTGATTTTTGAGCTTGATCATCGTTTCATTCTTATGTAAGTTACTTTTGGCAAACGAGAATATCAATGACTTGTGATATTGTTATGTTCAATTCTTTAGCTACTTTTGTAAGCTCAAATTCTTTTTGAGCTCCGAGGCGTTTCATAAACATAAAAAGAAAGACTTGACATACTTATATCACATATACTCTTAGAGATATTAGGTGTAGTAAAAAGAAATCTATTATTTTTGCATGAAATTGAATGAAAAAATAATGGATTTCTTTTTACTACACCTAATATAAGATAAGAAAGAAAATTATTCAATTGCATTTCTATTATGAAAGTGCACGTAAAATACGAATGATTGATTTTTTTTATGTATACATTTATACAGCTATACAAATTTGTCTGGATAAACCTTAGTGTAAGGTGTTGGATTTCGAGAAATTAAATATTCAGTTCTTTTTTTGTTACAATAAGCAGCTGCGCTTGTGTCAAAGATAAAGGAAAAAACCGACCTAATGTTCTCTCTCTTTTTCTTTCTCTTTTGAAGGGCACAGGTGTACATACTGGATCTCGGTATTATCTATGGTTAGAATGTATTTGCGGTAAGGTGCAACTGACTAAAACAAATGTAAGATATTTTCTTCGAAATTTTCATTATTTTCCCTAATCAGGAGCTTAATGAGTTTCGGTAGAATCAATTCTTCCATTTTTCCTCCAAAAGTTAAAAAGTAAAAAAGAAACAAACAAATTCGATGACAGGTTGTGTGACTGTTCTTTGCGTAAACCGAGAGTTACTTCTATAAAAATATGACATAAAAAAGTGCGAGTGGATGAATTTACAGTCGATGGTGTGGTCCAATTTAAAAAACAATACAGACTGATACAACTAGATTAAGGTTACTATGAAATCTGAATCATCATGAGTATATTATTTCAAAAAGAGATAATTCGAAAATGGAAGAAAGGGATATTTTTTCTACATTAAATGTAGATATTTAATAAAATAAAATTTCTAAATATAATTTTTATTGACAATTTTTATTAATATAATTTTATAAGTAAAAAATTTTAATTAATTTTTAATTAATCTACTAGAACTAGAAGTTTTGGGATTTTTAGGTACAAAAAGTCCACGTGTATCTATTTTAAAAAAATACGGTTGGTAATCCTAGGCTAGATCCGAAAAGACTGTCTCAAGGTAAAGGAAAGAGAAATGCAAGAAAAACAAAGAGAGAAAAAAAGGAAAAAAATCTCAACTGATAACACTTACTCACCTTTTTTTGCTGCTTCTCCCAAGCAGGATCCAAGAGACCCTCCCTCTCCCATTCCTCTTCGGGTGCCATGTATCCATCCCCGTAGGCCTCCATGTCGTTCATCCTGCCCGCTTGTGTATACGTGTCTCACGTTCCTTCAAACGCCAAAAACTTGATGTCACACAACTTTGTTACGTTTGTCTCGTTACAATGGAAGAAAGATTCGGCGGCTAGCGTGAGAGAGAAAAAGAGAGAGAGAAGGAAAAACGAGAAAGAATCCCGAGGAAAAGTTGCAAACGCTTCTTTCCTCTGAAACGGCTGAGAGAAACGCTCGATCAAAGATCGATATGTGTGTACGTTCGTTTGTACGATGACAGCGCGTCGACGCGTATACGGAAGAGTGAGAAAGGGTTTGAGATAAAAAAAATAGAAGGGAGAAAGAGAAGGAAAAAATGATAAAACCAAAGAAGTAATGAGAGCGATGACTAAAGAATGGAGGTGAATTTGGAGGAGGGGGAATTGTGAACGAGAGATTATCTTCGGATCGGCAGAGGGAGAAAGAAAGGGAGAGAAGTGCAACGAGACCCAACAACCCAATACGAAAACGTACCCGCTAAGCCCAGAAAACGTTCGATTTCGTGTCGTTCTTTCCCTCGCGTTGACCCCTCTGCCACGAATCTGACATATACGATTTGCTCGCCGGCGCACGATTTCCCCTACCCCGCCTTAACACCGTATCCGTAACATCCCCGCTACCCCTCGTAGAGGTCCAAGTCTCATTCGCTGTCTACCATTTTCCTTCCAGCTGCTCATAGCCTCTCATCGGGGAAGGGGAGACGAGACCCCTCCCATTCCGACTCCTTTCTAAATTCTCCTTACCCCTCTCTTCCTCGAGCACAACACTTACTTTGTAAATGAAATGCTTGAACAATGCAAAAAAAAAGTCCGATTTGCATTTGGTCTAGAGTGGAGGCGAAAAAACGTCCGTACCGTTACGATACATATACAAAAATGTGACAGTCATAACTATCGAATGAGTTTTTTGTCGTGTTCGACATGGGCTGGGTTCAACAGAACACAACAGTTTTGCAACCGTTTTATGATTCTCTGTTGAGATAGGACCATTCCTCTTGATCTAAAAGCATAATCCAATCAGCAGAAGAAAACTTCCAACAGTTGCAAAATATACATTCTGCTGATTCGCAGCCATTCATCGATTCGTTTAATGCCTAGGCCGCGTTAGGGGATGCGCACAATGAAAGGAATAAAGGGAACAGAGAATAAGAATTACCATCTATCAGAAACTGTGTACACAACACATGATTTCTGATAGGTTGAAATTCTTATTCTTTATTCCCTGTTCCCTATTCCGTTCATTGTGTACAGCTCTTTAATACCTGGTTTATGCTTCGGTCTCAACCTTAAAATCTTAAAATCTTAAAATCTTCAGCTAATGAATACAGATTTCAGTTAGGACCAATTAAGAATGACAGCTGAATTTTAGGATTTTTAGAATTAAGACCGAAGCATAAACCAAGCATAAATTATTCTTTGATGCGTCTAGGGAGAAAAGGAGGGGGAGGGGGGAGCGCTCGCGAGACATTTCGTTACACGAACTTGGGCTCACTTGCCCGAAACTAACCTCCGTCTTTCTCTCTCTCGCGCGCGCATACGCAAGCACGCACCAGTCCGCTGTTCGCTTGCGAGGACGCAGAAGCGACGAAAATAGCGTCAGAGTCGAGTGCAACTCTTTCACCCACACACGCGACTAAAATAGGATCAACGCGCGGTCCGCGCGAAATTCTCGAGTCGATCGAGGCGACGCCATTCTTGTGAGAGATCCTCGGGTATTGTTGCCAACTCGGGTCGTCAAAATCTCACTAGACAGCTTTATATTTCCCGTTAAAAATCACTACTCCTTTGTGTTTTTCTTCATCAAAAACCAATAAGGGCTGTCGCACACAAAATTTTGTAAAGCCTTGTGTCCACGATATTAGAAATCGGACCGAGACCTCGGATGAAGAAAAAATTAATTGCAATGATCACGAAATCAAATTATTCAAATATGATTTGTTAATTTTTTCTTTGTCCGAGATCTCGGATAAATTTCTAACATCGTGGACATTGGGCTTAAGATCGGAATCAGACAACGCATTGAAAATTAAGATTGAAAATTGAAAATTTGACCAATGAGAACAAGGAATTTTAACTCCTATTGTTTTGATTGGTCATATTTCAATTTTTCAATCTTCAGTCTCAATCTTCAATGCAGTCTGATTCTAAACAATATGCATATAAAGATATAAACTTCCGATGAATCAATCAGGATACTGCTTTAGATTACGTAATCTAACAGAAATGGAAATAATAGTAAACTTACCCATAACTTCACAATAAGATGAAGTTCAATCGATTGAAACTCGCCCTATGAATAAGTTTACTGCTATTTCTGTTTCAATTAGAGTACGTCATGGAGTATAGAGAATAAGAGGAGATTAAACTTAGATGGAAATTATCAAAAAGCATGGTCAAAAGGGGTCACCTGAATTAGTTTGATCGAGATGTCGCTTTCGTTCCACAAGCAGGTTGCATGGTAGGATTGGTCAAATTTCAATCTTTCAGTCTTCAATCTCAATTTTCAATGTATAGTTTGATTTCGATCTAAGAATTGTTGCACATAAAATTCCGCAACAATAAGGGTGCTATCCTATGCGAAAATTTACAGCGGAACAGAACAGTGTAACCAATCACAATTCTGCAATCATTATTTTGCTTTCTTTTCTACGATTGTGATTGGTCTGTGCTGTTCCGTTTCGTTGTAAATTTCCACTCATGGGACGGCATCCTAAGACGTAAACTTAAGCTGGTGAGCCAATCAAGATATTGCTAGGTCTACATAATATAACGAAAATGGAAATAACAGTATATTTATCCATAATCATGCAATAAAGTGAATTTCAACTAAAACTCATTCTATGGATAAGTTTACTGTTATTTCTATTTCCGTTAAAATATGTAGATCTAAAGCAGTATGGCTCATCGGTTTATGGCTTCTGCACAGTGAACGCGGAAACGCTTTTCGCGCGGCAAAATATGCGGTAGCCAATAAGCTTACAGCTTCTAATGTGTTGGTTGCCGTGGAAGTTGACGCGATAACCAATCAACGTCTCGCTTGCTCGGAAGTAATAGTTATATAATTTTCACCGCGCGATAAAAGTTGAACTCAATCCAACTTTTAGAGCGCGGCGGAAGTAATATTACATTATTTCTAAAAGTTTTGCATGGTGAAGCCGACTTAAGAATATAGAATTATTGCAATAACTTCCGCATAGCAAGCGTTATCGTGTTTTGTGTGCGGAAGCATTAAGATTACTTCCCAGCAAACGAGAATGGATTAAAATGGATTGAAATTCTTTTCTATCCGAATGTGTATTTTAAAGCGAATACTTTTTTTGGATTTAATTGGATTCAATCGGATTCAATTAGATTCAATTGGATGCAATTAGATTGAAAAACTGCATTTCTTATTCAAAATTTTGAATTGAACAGTATTTATAATGTTGTTGTGTACAAAGAAGAAAGAATTAATATTATTTTTAGATTGAAAGACATAGAGATATGTTACATGCAATTCCTATAAATGAATAAAAATGCATTCAGGATTGAAAAGCATTCATTTTAACATTCGTGAATCAATATTTCTGAAAATCTGAATTTATTTCAATTTATTTCAATCCATTCTCATTGTTTAGTTTATATCATGCATTAATTGATACATCTAACTTACAGTAACTTTCTTTAAATTATATTAATTTTAGCGATATATTCAAAGAATATTAAATTGGTATAATATTCATCAAAATAAATAATTAAATACACATATTTACAGGGTGTCTCAGGCCACCCTTTTTATCTTCGCAGGATAAGATCCAATTAAAAATATGTTCAGACCAAAGTGAAGAATTTTTAAAAAGATCTATTTATTGATCATATCAGTTCATACCTTGCTCGTATTGCATATATTTTGAACGTAATTACATACAATATTATCGTCCAGATGGTTATAAATAATCCCCCCTTAAATTAAATAAAAAATTGTTATCCTCTCTGAAATAATATTTTTCATAATTAAAGTTTCTTATTTAATTTAAGGAAGGATGATTAATGTTTCAGATTGATTGTGTTTAAAAGTCTGAACGTTTCGGCACACAATTACATCTGAGAAAATTTGATCTTCATATATATGTAAATAATCGAATGTTTCGACTCGCAATTATATGTAAATTTATAAATTAAAAATATTATATTATTTGGAACATTTAACTTTGATCGATCATTAGCGCTTTCTATCATATTTATTAAATTTTTTATATAATATATATAAATCTGATATATATAAATCTAAGGGCAGATTATAAATTATTTATAAAATGTAAATTACGCGCCTCAATTTTTTAAGCTAAAGGTAAATAAATCTTCATTTTTATTGTATATATTATCATTTAATATTCATTCGTATTGCATATATTTTGAACGTAATTACGTACAATATCGTCCAGAAATTGGCTATATCTCTTTATCTCTTTCAGTGTATACATATATATATTTCTAATATACGAGAACTTGAAATCTTGTGACTATTGAAACTTTTTTATTGTTGTAAAACCAACTTGTCCGGAGAAAAAATATCGATTTCAAATAATTTTGTCGATTCTGTAGAATTATAGATAATATTAAAAACATATTGGAATATGCCTGTTATATATGTGTATGTTCTTGTACATATATACATATATACATTGGTAATAAAAATTATGATGTAGAAACATTGTAGGCAAAAATTAGCTAAGGCCAATTTTAATTAACGATAATTTTGCGAAGAAATATCGTAGAATAATATTTTTCGTTAAATTAAAGCTTGAAATCTCTACTTTAAAACGATATGACGAGATTTTAAGTTTGATGAATTCCTAGCACTATTAATTCTTAAAATATGAGGGTATATTTGTCATATTGAAAATTGCAAAGTTTGATGGAATATATGAACTTTATAAAATTTTTTGGAAAAATGTCATTTGCAGCGGCATAAAGTTCGAATTTTCCCCTTCAATTTAAAATTTAATGTACTAATTAAATGTACTAAATAATAGATCATAGATTAAGAGATTTGGCAAGACATTGTGTCATTTTCAGAGATATATATCACAAGCTCTAGTACAAATCTAGAATGACATTCCATAGAAAGAAATTAGGGCTTGCATTAATATGAGGAATTGATTGCAAGTAATGAACAATGTGGAAACAATACGCGTCACTGAAACAAAAACACGATGTGGAAAATCTATACATAGAAACATGTGCAAAATCCATTCAGCAACCTTGTCGTAGCGCACATCCAATAATGTCGATAGTATATATTAAAAATGTAACTTTAAAATGCTGTAACTTTGTGAAAAAAAAATCACTTTTTTTTTTAATTGAGGG
Organism: Atta colombica; assembly: GCF_001594045.1. Taxonomy (NCBI): domain Eukaryota; kingdom Metazoa; phylum Arthropoda; class Insecta; order Hymenoptera; family Formicidae; genus Atta; species Atta colombica. The sequence goes on along the minus strand of NW_017259243.1, from coordinate 1,595,273 downwards.
AGAAATTTCGAACTTAACGCCACTGCAAATGGCCCATTAAAAAAATTCCTTCATTAAAAAAATTTTACAAAGTCTGTGTATTCTATCAAACTTTGCAATTTTCAATATGACAAATACATCCTCATATTTTGAAAGTAATAGTGGCAGAGGTGCATCAAATTTAAAATCTTAAAATAAAGATTTCATGCTTTAATTTAAAAAAAAAACGTTATTCTATAATATTTTTTCGCAAAATTATTGTTAGTCAAAGTTTTTGCTCACAATTTTTCTATGTCATAATTTTTTTAGCAGTGACGTAAACACACACACACACACACACACACACACACACACACACACACAAAATATATATACATATATGTATATATCTCGCGCTCTCACAATTTACAATTCGGCAAATAATTTCTGATAAAGATAGAATAACTCGATTGCACGTACTTTTGAGAGCGAAGAATAATCTCGGTGAATCTCAGTTTCCTTGCAAGTTTCTTTTTTCTTAATCTTATACTATTAGCAAAAATAGATAATTTATATAAAATCGGATTACATTGTCGGTATCTTGTTTTTGAAAATGGTCACGATAGCGAATTACGTTTCTAATTCGCTATAGATATGTTGTCGTGAACGTTTCGCAAAACAAGCTTATTATATTGTTTACAATATCTTTGGACATATCACATAAGATATCGTAAAGTCATATACAAGGTATCACGAATTTAAATGGTCAAATTTCTGGAGCTTTCAGTAGGGCAGTAGGAAATCGATGAAAAAAGTCCGTTAGAGATATTTTTGTATTTATTTATTATTCATTCATTCACATTTATTTATTTACGTTGTCGCTTACTTAATGCACTGTTCAAAATGTTAGCTTTTTGCAGCAATGTACGCAATTGCATCCTTGTACAGACAATTTGTGTTGCAGATAGACATTGATATGACAACGTAATGATTGATCCGTCCCGCTTGTCTTTTTCGACAATTTGTTGCATTTTTTTAGAAATTATGAAAAGGAACATTGATGGTTTCTTTTCGTTTAATTTAATTAATCGCGGCTTTAAACCTTATGCTTTACGCAAATTGCTTTAATTCTCTCCTAATAAACATTTATAAATCTACAAATAAAATTTTAGTATGTTCGCAATTCATGCACAGCATTAATAGAGCCCAAGCATTTCGGTTACAGCAATTGTTCAATAACGTATCTCGTATTGTAAAAGAAAAAATAAAAACAGTTAAACGTAATTGCTATAATATAATGTGTATGTATAATATTTTATAAATGTGCTTTTGACATGTAATTTTCGTATAAATGTGTTTAAATTTCTGCTGACATTTAATTAATGTTTAACAAAAATAATTTATGATTAAAAATTTCATATAAAAAAATTAAATAGTATGTAATACTTATATGTTTGTAAACTCAATACTTCTCTTTTTTTAATAACATTGATTTATTATTCCGGTAATTAACCATCAATTAAATATAGAATTGAAATATATCATCAAGATATAAACTCGAATGGTTTTTAACTGTATAATTGTATTTAGCGTGCTTTTTTGTAATGTTTAATTAAATGTCATCACTCTTGCAATATAATGCTCATCTTAATGCGACATTTACAAATTTCAAGTTTTTGCCTGTTTAGAGACACGTTAGAAAAGAAGAATTAAGTAACATATCTCGCATTCCTCGAGCCAAGTATGTTAAAAGTACAGTTATTGTCTTTTTGCATTAAGCATTCATTTCGAAATAGAAGGACAATTTTGGGTATTCGATTTTTTATTTCATTTAATCTCATAATCAAGCGTTTATAATCATGAATCAAAATTTGCTAGAACAGTTAATTAAGACTGTTTTATAATTTGGCGAGAGAGAGAGAGATCGCTATATAAGATCGTCTAAAATCCGGATAAATTTCAATTTAATTTTCCGCTATATTATGCCTCTGTCAGAGATTGTTGTTGGCATTCGAGAAAGCCTGATGTTTCTAGTAAACAGTCGTATTCTGAAAATGGCCGCGATATTGAAACCAAGTGCGGAGTATAATCGAAGAGCCACGATCATCGAAAGCCTTCGCACTGGGCGCTCAGCAACAGAAATAATTCTTTGGATACCCAAGATCAACTATTTATGGCGTTGTGGCAAAATATACGACTTTAGAGCAGTCATTTCCAACGAAGTTATTCCAGTATGCCAGCGAAGAAAAGTCACTCGAAAGAACGCGAGAACCCCCGCAGTTGAAAGAGCTCAAGCGCTGATTTCGGATGACCCAGGAGAATCGTTGTGCGTTCTGATGGATGTAGTGAAACCGTAGAAACTGTGGCGTCCGGAAGGCTATATGTTTTTCAGCAGGACGGTGCACTGGTTCATACGAGTCATTTGATTCAAAATTGGCTCTCAGACAACGTCGATATGTTTTCCAAGGAATTCTAGTCTCTCAACAGTTCAGATTTAAATTCCTTGGACTACTACATATGGAGCGTAATTGAAAGAATCACAAATAAGTCTTGACATCCTAATTAGATTTCATTAAGAATTGCTATTGCAACATTCGTCGGCATGAACAACGCTACATTAGCGTGCATATGAAAGCTTCAGATCGAGAACAGAAACCGTCATTCGAGCTAATGGGGGATATATCAAATAATTGTGCTCTACAGGGATTTCCCAAGTGCCACGTAAAAAAATTTTTTGTTATATTTAATTTTAAAAATTAGTCCAAGGGATTTAATCTGAGCTTGGGCTAGAATTCCTTGGACCAAAACATATCGACGTTGTTCGACAGCCAATTTTGAATCAAACAATTTAATAATTAAATTTCATTAAAAACATTTTGTTTAAAGAATTGTTCGATTTATCCGGATTTTGATAACATACTCGTATATTATCAAAATAAATTATTTTTGTGACGTAGCACTCTTTCGCTCGATAAAAAAATTGTACTGCCATGCCGCTTAGATCGTTGGACATTTCGTCGAGAAACGAATCTTAATACTATTATATTTCACAATCGGTTGGTATTGTGAAAGAATATCGTGGTGATCCTATAACGTAGAATAACTGCTGGGAGAGGTATATATCGTAATATCATCTCATATGCTTATATGCGGTTTCGCATGAAACCGTCGATTGAGGCGAAACGTAGATACCGAGCCGCGTATACAAGTTTCTCATTATAGAAAATGATATCGGTTCAATGATATCGTTTCTACTTGCGCACAGTAACATATCGTTAGATGTTATCCCATTCTACGTTCAGCGTATTTGCATTCGGCGGAAATTTGAATGCGATAGCGAAGTAAGATGTTTGAATATTACCAGATTAGATTTATGTGATTACGATTGCTACAGCTACGCAATTTAGTAAAGAATTCAATGCTAATATTTCGCTTGTTTTGGATTATCCTTCGTGTAACTTATAAACGCCTGTTAAATAGATTCTAAGTTAAATGCGTGTCTTCCTAAAGCAGCGCATGTAATTTCGATATCTGCTCTGAAATAATGATACACTTATGTGCGTATCATTATTTGTCGGTTAATTCTTTATCGTTCAGCGAACACAATATAGAGCATTTAAATGTCTACCCTTTAATAACATAAAAAAAGTTTATGCATTTTAAGATTTGGGAAGCACGCAGGGATTATTAGATTCATCATGAAAACCCTCAGCTTGGTGTAGGCTAAAAGCTTCCAAATTTAGACAAAACGTAAATTGCATTGGTTAGAAAGTAGAGAACGATATTTATATTAACTTTAATACTGACTTTGCATTATCTACTCGTTTGAATAAAAAGCTTTTAGATTGCCACAATCATTACATGAAAAATATAAAAAGTATGTGTTATTTGTAATAATAATGAAAATATATTTTTAAAATTCTTTAGTGATGTTTAAAAAAAATTTATCAAATCAGAAAAACATGTATATACAAAAGCAAAATGTGGAATATAAATTACTTTTAGAACTGATTTAGATAATAATTTTTTGACGGTTTAGAAATCATTTTAATTAATACACTATAAAAAAAAAGTTTATTTATAAATAATTTTAATGAGATGGAAGGACGACAATATTTATCAAATCATTCTACATTAAACGGCTTACAATCAATAAAATACTTTAAGAAGACGCATGAATTTCAACACAATTTTCCTCCCCATTGACATGGCTGCGTCCAGCAAAACGTTTATTTTGCAACTTCGAAAGTTTTCTTCTCGCTGATTGGATTATTTTTAGATCTAGCGGGGGATAATTCTATCTCAGTAGACAATCATGAAACAGTTGCAAAACTGTTGTGTTTTGCTAACGCAATTCTTATTTCAACGGATTTATCATAATAATATTACGAGTATATATATTTTCTGTTAATGAACGTTCGATATGTAATAAATTTGGTTATTATGTCCATCGGCGTAATAAAATTAATAATTCAAAGACTGATCATTAAAACTGTGATATTATTGTATTATTCAAATTAGCTTTTGTAAATCTCATCATAACGCATTCATATGTTAAAGGTTGGTCGAATTTGAGAATTTAATCAGCATATATAATTTAATATAATTTTCAAATTGTGACATTTATTACTGGCAGTTCAGCATGAAACTTTAAGTTATTTGTATTGTATAAAATGAGATAACTAATTCTATATATAGCATCATATAGAATCAGAATAGAATTATAAATTTATATTCATATAATAATAATTCTCTCTTAATTAATTAAGATCTAAACAATTTTTTATAAAAATATCAGACATGTCAATTTAATATAATATAAACAATATATAAACTACATATAATTTAGCATATTTTATAAATATTTACAATAATTTTCTGCAAATTTTTAAGCTTTAGAATTTTTCTTTACTTTTATTATTAATACAATAATAATTAATACAATAATAATATACCTACCTTATTATTTTACGATAGTTTTTATAAAGTAAAACTTATTGTTAAGATGGTTTTTAAATGGAAACTGTCAAGCAAGTTTTTGAATATATTCTAGAAAGTTAAATAACTTATATAATATATTATAAGACATATATGTCATAACACAAACTATAGAAATCAATGTCTTAAACGGTCTAGCTGGATTTTAAATGCTTTGATCTGTGTAAATTTATATACTACATATGCAGTTCTTTGAAAAGCGCATCGCAAATTATTTTTCTTGAAATGCTAACTTTACTAAATTACCACAGTAATATCACGAGATAATTGCATTTCAATTTGATGCTTTTTCGCATCTTCAAACGATCTTAATAATGCTGAGTGACATATTAAAATCTGTAAATAATTAATTCTTATTGCAAAAAATAATACCTAAGCATCCTTTCTTTCTTAGGATGAACCACCGAGGCCTTAGTAATATTTCTCGCAATAATTAGGCTTTAGTGATCTAAAAGCTTAGGTCGCTCGTCCAGAAAAAAAGAGATGCGGATTCGATTCCCGGCCAAAGCAATATTTTTCGCAATAAGAATTAATTATAATAATACAGGCCGACAAAATTTGGGGGGGGGAGAGGGGGTTCTTGCTTTGCAGTTTGAAAGATGTTTCCATAAGATTTTGCGCTAAAACGATTACATTGTGAATTATGTTGTTTTCCATCACTCTCCATTTGTTAATCAAAACAGTTTTTTCCGGAAGTAACTTCTTTATTAATTTTTTCCGGTTAAATAAAAAATGATATCAAGATCTATTTTTATTTAACTCAGAAATGTTCCAATAATAAAAATATTTTTTCGATACTTATAAAATGTTTTATGATATAAAACATAATGAATAAAAAATTTTGGAAAAATCGCAAAAAAATGAAAAAAATTGACAAATTTTGAAATATAAAACCAAAGAAAAAAAATCATAAAAAATATCTGACAATTTATAGCTGTATGTTTTTAGTTTATCTTTTTTTGAAAAACTAATTTCCACTTGTTCAGAAGTTATTGAATTTAAAGTGCCAAAGCAGCCCGCGCGTTATCTACAGTGCGCGATATCCTCTCGAATCTGACGCATAGCTACTGAATACAGGAGCATGTTACGTGTAATCTTTTCTGGTCACTGATTTCAAATCTGAAATAAAAATGTGCAATTAGCGGATCCAATATGGAGGATAATAATTTTAAAAAATCTATACATGAAAATCAATGATACCAGATGGTTTTGTAAGTCTCTGTAAGCACAATTGTTGAATCGAAAGTAACAGATCCAATGGTGATGAATAGTAAATGTACCCGAAACAGTGATTTTATCAGCGTTATATTACTCTTATTATAATAAAATGATACTTTCATGCAATACAGGATGGCTTCGAGTTTAAAGACTTAGGATGTCCGGAAAGCAAGAGATTCGGTTTCGAAATAATATTTTTCACAATAAGAATTAATTATTTACATATACATGACATATTTTATAATTAATTCTTCAACAATATTAAAATCGTTCAAAGATGCGAAAAAGCATCAAATTGTTAAATTGCTAATCAATTTAACTAGGGAATCAAACCCGAATCTTTTCAGGCAAGTGTCATAAGCGCTTAGACCACCGAGGCCTAATTAAAATAATTGCGAGGAATATTATTAAAGCCTTGGTGGTCTAAAGGCTTAGGACACTCACTCGGAAAACAAGAGATCCGGTTCAACTTCCAAGCCAAGGTAATATTTTTTGCAACGAGAATTAATTATTTACAGATTTTAATATATCATTTATTATTAAGATCGAAGATGCAAAAAAGCATTAAATTATTAAATTTAATTCATAATATTACTGTGATAGTTTATTAAAGTTAGCGTCTCTCAAGAAAAATCATTTCGGCGCACATTTCAAAGGCTTACATATATAATATATAAATTATTAAATTCAAAATCATACAAGCATTTAAAATCCAGCTAGACCGTTTAAGGCACTTATTATATTTCTACAGTTTAAATAATTTATTTCTTTTAATGCGATCAATTATAAGTGAAATAAGAAAATTCCTTTCACATTTCATGACAAAATTACAAGTGCCAAATTATAAGTGGATCGTATTTATACTTTTCCCGCAATCCATGCTCAAATAATTTTCACTTTTTAAGCTGATCAAAGTGCTCCCCCTTAAATGAAAAATAAATGTTATTATACAATATGACTTATGTGCGATATGTTTGTTATCTCTTCAATTCTTTATATATTAGTTTTGTTCTGTATTCGAACAATTTTTATCTATGACATAATTGGTATCACTTCATGGCTAATAAGCTTATAAAAGCAGTTATAGTATATAAATATCTATTGAATTCAATAAGACAAAAAGAATTAGTATTATGTAACTTTATTCCTTTTTCCTCTACAAATTAATACTTATGAATGTGTTAGAAATATTTAATGCATCACCAGTCATTTAATTGTTATTTGTGCAGAAATCGTTTCTGATTCACTGTAGTACAAGAAATATATACTTACATATAAATGCGCAAAAAGTATTTATATAAAGTGTAAAAAATATTTTACAGATTACGCACACACATCGTAAAAAATCCGATTAAATGGAGAACATTTTTAATAAACGTTTAAATAAACATTCAAAAAAAAGCACATAGCGCGGTATATAGCTATTGAATACAATTTATTCTGATATATAGATGCATTTTATTTAAGTAAGATCAGTACACATAAACTATCTACTAAATAGTCTTTTTTTACTAATTGCTCTTAGTTTTCTGTATACAATAAAGTACACCCGATCATCATTAATGAAGGAATACATTCTTTAATGACATAGATCGAGAAATGAATGTGAAAAGAAGATCAAAAAAAAAAAAAAGAAAATCATCGATATTATTGTGCGAACATTATCAATTGCAAGTCGAATGTAACAACAGATTTCTACGTCGGTAGAGATTGTACAAAGTCAACATTGTCAAAGTTAATTAACCCCAATTACATTCATGTAATTACGTGTCCTCTCTATGCGGGACATGTAATTACACTAATGTAACAATTCATTGAAGCAACACGCGAATTAAGAATTGGCGATGCTCTGTCACTCAAAGCTCGTCGCTTCGAAATAGATAAATCGAATATAAGAAGGATATAAATTGAACAAAAAGGATAAATCAAAATGTTACGAACATGTTCTGTCATTTTTTTTCGTTATTACGATTTTTCAATCACTTATCTTTCCTTTGGAAATTATCTCTCGACATTTGTAAGAGCGAAAATTTGAACGATGATTAGTTGAGAATTGTCTGCAAATCTTTACGTACCATGTGCAATTTGTAAAATATTAATGATATGTGATTTTGCGAGAGCACGGTTTTTTATATTTTTGTTTGCGTCGGAGTAATCAATAAAGCTCGTAAAGAGAAACAGAGAAAGAAAGAAATCAAAATGTGAAAACAGCGATGTCGGATACAGGGTCTTCGCTTCTGCGCACATTCTGCGATAACTTGACCTGAGTAGTGAGATGATGGATGCATTTTATTTAAGTAAGATCAGTACACATAAACTATTTACTAACTAGTCTTTTTTAACTGCTCTTAGTTTTCTGTATATAGTAAAATATACCTGATCAATGAAGGAATACGTTCTTTAATGACATCGATTTTTTATTAACAAAAATTATTCACTCTAAATGAATAATCATAGTTTTAAGACTTTTGACATTAAATTTTCTGAGAAGAAAAACTGAAAAAAAACCTCCCACGAAAAATAGAATCCCACGTAAAATTGAAATGAAATTTAGATTAAAGTTTCGTTGTCCGCGCGTCTCTAGGTCCGTTGTTTAATTTGCTAAAACTTTTTTGCTTTCTATGTAAATTTATAATACTTTATCGGATAAAACTTTAAAAAATATTTTAATTGAAAAAATTTATTTTAAAGCAAATATATTATAAGCTTTATAATAAATGAAATTATGGTTACTTATTACACTTAATTTTGTCATAAATAATATATACTATAAATCATTCTTTAATTGATCAATTAGTAAAATTCTTTTTTTTGATTGCCCAATCAAATATTTTCTTTTATTTTGTATAAATGTCTAGTTTAAACATTATATAATATTAAGGTATTTTTTAAAACTAGTGTTAATGAGAAGAGTTGTCCAGCGATGTGTCGAAGCACGAGGTTTGCAGTCGATCAAAACGTATTTAACTAATTATTTTTATTATGGAAATACGTTATTCACCGATAGTTCAAAATTATTTGAGAATTGAACATACAGCCATGAATTAAAGCGGAGCGGCTAATATTACGCTTACTAATAAGGTAAAAGCTAAAAAAAGTAAAGAAGGCGCTAAAAATATGTACTTCTTGAGTAAAACCTAAGTATTCAATCTAATTAATAATAATTACAATTTTTCTTCAAGGATATTCTTATTGAAGGTCTTTTTATTCCAACTCAAGTAATGGCAGCTTTAATTCTCTGTCAAAAATTATTACTCCTCGAAAAAAATTAATGTACCAAATAAAAAATTAAAACTCAGATGCTACAATCTTAACTGATTAATTAAATTCTATCAAATTAAAAAGTAAAACTCAAGTGATATAGTATCTTTGTTATTTACTTAACTCTAATGATATGAATTATTCGATATATACATATACATATATCCATACATGTATATCCATACATGTATGGAAACAATGACGCTGTGTACATATAAATTATATATAGAGATATTGAGCACATAAATGTTTCGAAATGGTCACAGTGAGTGAAGAACCAATGTGTAATGTCATTGCTATAAGTACAAGAGATATTCGCGCCTACATATTATATAAAAAAT